>NW_015622184.1:145768-172814 GCF_000836295.1 Verruconis gallopava | reverse complement strand
TTGAAGTTGCGAGTACTAACAAACTGCGACCATTTGCACTCAGACGCTTCGCTGAAGGGGTTTTAGGGTTTGGCGCGCTGTGATTGGTCCAGGAATTTAGAGGACTTGGCAGAAGTTCAAAATAGTTTAGCGTCAGCCACAAAAACGCCCCAGCGAAGCGTCTGAGCCTGCTGAGATAAGAAAAAAAGGGGGAACGATCGAGCCTCCCACGTGATCACCCGCTTCGCTCCTCCCCACGAGACGCCGCGATCCTCCCTCATCTGAGACGCGCCGGACGCGTCAAAAGATGTCTCTCGGTTTAACTTTTGGGATTTTCAGCTTTGGCCTTTGATTTGCTACGAACCACTCCCTACTATGAAGTCAAAGAGAAAAAGATCCGCATGCGATGACGAGCCAGGTTGGGACTATTCAACTGCATCACTGCCGGTAAAGAAACAGGGAGTTGCACCCCTCGCCATTGATCTCACCGCAGACCTGTCATCGTCCTCTCCAGAGCAACTGAGCAGAAAACTCGGCCCTGTTCCTAGGCGAGTCGATTCTGGTGCCGTTATCCCGGAATCGACGTACACGAGGAGGCAACACACTCCACAGGATGGTCTCTCTGCGCTAGACGCCATTAGTGAAGAAGTTTTTGATGATGATCCCTCAATTTCTTTTCGACGAGCAACTCACGCCAATAAGTCGAAAATGAAGTACTATGCTGTGGCTGAGGGGCGCAATTCGGGTATTTATACGGACTGGCCCAGTGCAGAACAGCAAATCAGAGGCTACAGCGGCGCGGTATACAAGAGCTTCCGGACTCATGAGGAAGCAGAAGACTTCATCAATAGCCACGAACGAGTGCGAACTGCACGGCATTCTAATTCATTTATTGAAAAGTATGAGAGCCGCATGGAATCAAAGCAGCAGAACATATTCGTGCGGGGAGCAAGGCCTGCTCCACAAGCAGTAATCAAGATACGGGACGAGATGATACGTGACACTGGTAGCAACTTATATCGTTCCCCCAATACGCCGGCCGAGTCAAGCAGCGCCTTTGCATCTGCAACTCTAGCAAAAGCTTCGATCCATGTTTCGCCCGCGCAGATGGGAGGTGAGGTCAAAACCGAGCCTGAACTATGCCAGGAGCAGCGAGATCTAGTCAATCTTATACTCTCTGGCAGAAATGTATTCTACACGGGTTCTGCAGGTTGCGGTAAGTCTACTGTTTTGAAAGCGTTTGTCAAGGAGCTTAAGGAAATCGGACGAAATGTGGTCATAGTGGCACCAACAGGCAAGGCTGCTCTCGAAATCAACGGCTCGACATACTTCACATTCGCTGGTTGGACACCAGATCATTTTAAAAAGCCGCTGAAGAAGTTAAGGGAGGGTGCACATCAAAAATTTGTCAACAAACGTATGCGTGCCGTTGACGTTCTGGTCATTGACGAGATATCGATGATGGAAAACCATGCGTTTGAGCGGCTCAACGAAGTCATGAAAGAAGCTCGAGGCTCAGATAAGGCTTTCGGAGGCGTTCAGATGGTCGTGACGGGAGATTTTTGTCAACTGCCTCCAGTCAAGGTTCGCGACGAGATATTCATTCATCATCAAGCTGCTGACACAGGTGCTCTAGCCTTTTAGAAATTGTATTGAATGTGGACAGGACACTCGAGAACGAGACGGTGGAACTGTTTTCACATGTCCGAAGCACGGAGACTATCTAGAGAATGACAAATGGGCCTTCAAGAGTCGCGCCTGGACGGAATGCAATTTCGCCCACGTCAACCTAACAACAATCCATCGACAAAAGGACCGCAAGTTTATCGACATTCTTGAACGGTGCCGCATGGGCAGGCAGCTAAAGCAGTGTGAGAGAGATTTGCTTCTGAATCACCCCAGCGAGGTCGGCCAAGCCGTCCGACTGTTCTCCACTCGTGAGGAAGTTCGACAGTTAAATTACAAGGAGTACAGCAAGTTGCAAACGGAGCCAAGGGCGTTCAAGTGTTATGACGATATCCAGGTTCGAGAGGCACATCCCCACCTGAAATTCAAAGCAACGAGGCTCCCAGATGGAAGCCTTGCTGCGTTGAAGGAACAAAAATTTGAGACCCATGTGGAACTAAGGGAGGGCATGCGGGTCGTGTTGCAGGTCAATCTCAACATCGATGCCGGGCTGGTGAATGGATCCCAGGGTATTGTCATCGGTTGGGAACCTTACGACGAGACCAAGCTGCCAAAGGCTGACAGGTCGCGAATCATGTCGACTCCGATGAATGCGATCATGGGCGAACACGCCGCGTACCGCGAGGCGCACATCCAAGCTTTTATAGATGCTGCGCAAGTCAAGGAGTGGCCCGTAGTTCGCTTTGAAAATGGGGTGGAGCGGACTATCTACGCAGAATGTATAGTGTCAGAGTTGGGCGACACCGAACCGTACACGATCATGTCCAGAACCCAGATTCCTCTGCTAGCCGGATGGGCTATGACGGTCCACAAGGCTCAGGGTATGACGCTCATGAAAGTGGAGGTAGACCTTGGGAAGGCCTTTGAGGAGGGCCAGATGTACGTTGCGCTCTCGAGAGCTCGTTCCTTGGACGGGCTGAAAGTCCGCAGCCTTGGTCAGTGGTTGGGCGGTGGCAACGATCAAGTGATGCAATTTTTGAACGAAAAATTTGGCCCAGGTGCGTGATGTAGATTATCTTGGAAGAGAATTGGATGCTAAGATGCGATTGATCGAGCAATTTTAGCTGTAGAGTCTCACCTATACTGTACGTGTTGAACCCTTGCTGGGAGGCAAGCGGGCTTTGACTGGCGTTACCGAAAACAAAGGCGTGCTTCATAGCAGCGGAGCACATCATCTCTCTGGGGCCTAATGACAAGGCTTAAACACGTTAGACGACGTCACATCATTCTGCGATGGTTGTAGCTGTCCATGTTCACGTGATTGGTGGTTTTACTCCCAAGGAAGAGTCTCGGGGAACACTTGCTCCCGGCCTTGGTAGAGTAACAATCGTTGAACGACCGGCTCTAGGCCCTCTGCCAGCTCTGAATTCTTTCCCTCCTTCCATCCCCTCGCCTTACGCTTGCTCGAAAGCACAGATGCGGTGCCGTACAAGTCCGTTTCCCAGGGTCCGAATCCGTTTCGTTTCTCACCAGCTTCCGTCGACTCGAGCTCGGCGACTGCGCAGTGATCAGTACAATTAAGAGATCATCAAGGCCTCCTGCTGGAAGTCACGAAAAGCGCATTGGGAAAGAAAGGATGAACGGACTATGATGTTGAAAAATATCATCTTTGCAAACTTGACGTGCTTGTGACAGGGTGACGACTGAGTGCATACGGAGGCTGGTTTCTAGCCCATGCAACGGCCCGGGATAACGCCGATCGCGCATGCGGTCGCATGGAAGCTTAGCACTCACAGCCGCGACCGGGGATGGAGGGAAGGGGGCGATCTCAATAAATTTTCATGCATTCAAAGCGGCGAAAAAAAAGTCTCACAAAGAGGACAGGAAGAAGACGATTTCTTTCGAGAAAAGGAAAGCAGACAGGGAGCAGGGAGTGAATTCGCCACGTACTGGTGAACGGAGGGTTGATGCCCAGCACTTTCACCCGATCTGCCGGCCACTTGAGGGCTTTCGCGTGCAGACGGAGGAAACGGTCGTTCTTGAAAGCGTGCGTAATGATGGTCATGCTCGTGGGGTAGTGCCCCGTTCGCCGCCGAAACACCAGGATGGAAAAGAGCACGTTCTGGTAGCTGTCTGTCGCCGCCTCCTCGAGCGCGATACCGTCAAGAACGTCCCTGGAGGGAGCGTAGCCGATTGCATCGGCCCAGTGCTCGAAGGCATTGAGGTAGCTTCTGGCCTCGCTCAGGTCCGGATAGGCGTCGTCGGTAGGCCCGCCAGAGAAGACGACAAGGGAGCGCTCGTTGCGCAGCTGCACGGCGGCGAAGGCATGTTGCAAGAACGTCTCGTGCTCACCGGCCTTTGTGTCTGTCCCTCGCTGGAAGGGCTTCAGGGCCCAGTTCTCCTCCTTGCGCGGGTCACGGCCATGGGTGCCGTGATATACAGCATGGCAGCACAAGACCACGAGATGGGTACGCTGGTCCTTCACGGCCGCATCCCGAGTCATGGATGGATGGGTGGTGCTTGGGCGGAATGAAGGAACGGAGAGGAGACGGGTGGAAAAGGGCGAGGGTGGACAGCGAGAAGGATGGCGTGCTGGTTGCTGGAAGTCGAACGAGCAGACAAACTCAAGCGTCAACGATGCAGCAAGTGTACGGCCGCGCTGGTTGTACAGTCTGTCCAGACGATATTTTCGTGTGCGCCGCCATCCGAGTGTCAGCGTGGGCCGAGCAGATTAGTGTGCTCCACAGGACGGGCACCCTCAGCCTTCGTCGCTAGCGGCTCCAGTGGTTGCGTGGATAGGAGAAGGGGCGCCGCGAGGCCTGGCAGATTGATCAGATCCATCAGATGGACTCCGTGCCCGTGCACATGGACTCGTATGCTCTCGGATGATGCTGGCAGTGAAAAGGGGAGCGACGCAGCGGCCTGGGTGCAGGTGAGAGATGGCCGGGCGAGTGCGCTGGGCCCAACAAAGACGGTCTTGGAGGGCAACGAGAGCAAAGGACCAAGGCCTGACAGACGCGCTAGCGGCACGGCGTTCGATTTTGCTTTCTTTTTCTCGCCTCTCTCTGTTCCTTTCTGCTCCCAATGTTTTTTGGCCTGCATGAGTGGCCGCAGCACAGCCTCGTCGCGTTGGTGGTTAGTCGGGATGCAGGGAGCGGCCCAAAATAGCAGCGGCTGCGGTGCCGTCGACTGGTTTGCCTGCGCCAACAAGAGCACACAGCGCAGGAGCGGTGGTGGGCGTCGTTCGCGTGCTGCGCAGGGCGACCGTCATCATCAGCATCATCCGCATCCTCGCCATTGTGTTGCGTGGCTCAGATCGTCGCCAACACGAGCAGAGAACCGGCCGGCGTGCTGCACTCAAGCCGTGGCGTGCGTGTTGTGCGGCTCATAAAGGAGGCCCGCGGCGTGAAGCAAGCACACCACCACAGCTGTCCACGGCGCCGTGAAGATCGGCCTCTTCTCCCTTGCGCGTGCTCCCGTCCTTGACATCCAGTGCGAAACATCCACTCGCTGGCCCGCCGGGAACGTGAAACAGCGTCATCTCTGCCATCGAAACGTCGCTTTTGCTTGGCTCCCCCAGAACGCTACATTAGCGCAAGGAGGCTTGCCTTGAACCAAAAGCGTTGCGCCGCCCTGGATTTCTCCGCCCCAGCAAGCACGCTGAGCGCCTTTCTTACGTTTCCGTTCCCAACTTCACCTCCACCGTCCTCTTCTTCTTGAGAATTATCTCTAAACCATCCGCTTCTCCCTCGTCCTTACGCTCTCTCTTGGGAACTCATCGCCTTCCCCGGCCCCCCCATTCTCCGACACCGACCTGTCCCGCTCGTTCTGTCTTGACAGGTCTCCATCATGGCCCATTACGGAGGAGGCCACAACATGTCCGACTACCCTCAAGGACGCGGCGTAAGCTTCTTGCCCTCAACCCACAGTCTTCCTCGCCAAGCATAACCCATCACGATTGCTGACACGTCGATCGCCGACAGCTTCACGACGATGAACATGATGCCGCTGGTCAGTCACTGCTGCATGCAGACCCAACGGGCACCCGCGAGGGCCCCTTTGGCAACCAATACGCCGCACATCCCGACCGTCAGGCTACGCCGGACATCAGACCCGGCTCAGCATACAGCTTGACAGAGACATACGCCGACCCTTCGTACAATCAAGGTCACTATGGCCAGAGTGGCTACTCCGAGCCCTCAGCGTACGACGTTCCGCCAAGAATAGGCTCCCCCTACGACAGGAGCGAGACCAGTTCCGTGCAGGACTGGAGGATGAGACAGCAGCCCGGTGGCGGCGTCGGCGGCGCTGGCGCTCTCAAACGCGGCATGACCCGCAAGATCAAGCTTGCCCAAGGTGCCGTACTTAGCGCAGAATATCCCGTGCCTAGTGCCATCCAAAATGCCGTGCAGGCCAAGTACCGCAACGACCTCGAAGCTGGCTCCGAGGAGTTCACCCATATGCGATGTAGGTTTCAAAAAGCTCGACGTGAAAAAGCCATGTTTGAACCCCTTTTGCTGATGATGACGACAAACGCTAGACACCGCTGCAAACTGCGACCCTAACGACTTCACGCTCAAGAATGGATACAATCTGCGCCCAGCCATGTACAACAGACACACGGAGCTTCTCATCGCCATCACGGCGTACAACGAAGACAAGGTGTTGACTGCACGTACTCTGCACGGTGTGATGCAGAACATCCGCGACATTGTGAACTTGAAGAAGTCCGAATTCTGGAACAAGGGCGGTCCTGCGTGGCAGAAGATCGTCGTTTGTTTGGTCTTTGACGGTATCGACCCTTGCGACAAGGGCACTCTCGACCTACTTGCGACCGTCGGTGTCTACCAGGACGGCATCATGAAAAAGGATATCGATGGAAAGGAGACAACTGCACACATCGTATGTCTTGTGACGCCAAAGCCGGACCCTCACGTGCTAACAGAACGCAGTTCGAGTACACGACACAGCTCTCGGTTACGCCGAATCAGCAGCTCATTCGCCCTCTTGACGACAGCAGCAGCACTCTTCCCCCCGTGCAGATGATGTTCTGCTTGAAACAGCGCAACAGCAAAAAGATCAACTCGCACAGATGGCTCTTCACTGCCTTTGGCCGCATATTGAACCCGGAGATCTGCATCTTGCTAGATGCCGGTACCAAGCCAGGTCCAAAGTCTCTGCTTGCGCTTTGGGAGGCTTTCTACAACGACAAGAACCTAGGTGGTGCTTGTGGTGAGATCCACGCCATGTTGGGTCGTGGCTGGAGAAACCTGGTCAACCCGCTGGTTGCTGCCCAGAACTTCGAGTACAAGATCAGTAACATTCTGGACAAGCCGCTCGAATCCTCATTCGGCTACGTTTCCGTGTTGCCAGGTGCTTTCTCTGCTTACAGATACCGTGCCATCATGGGCCGACCTCTTGAGCAGTATTTCCACGGTGACCATACCCTAGCCAAGATTCTTGGCAAGAAGGGTATCGAGGGCATGGGCATCTTCAAGAAGAACATGTTCTTGGCCGAAGACCGCATTCTCTGTTTCGAATTGGTCGCTAAGGCCGGCTCCAAGTGGCATCTGACGTACGTCAAGGCCTCGAAGGCCGAGACCGACGTACCGGAAGATGCACCCGAGTTCATCTCGCAACGTAGACGTTGGCTGAACGGTTCCTTTGCTGCCAGTATTTACGCCATGATGCATTTCGGCCGCTTCTTCAAATCCGGTCACAACCCGATCCGCAAGTTCTTCTTCTGCATCCAGGCCACGTACAATCTTGCTATGCTCGTTCTCTCCTGGTTTATGTTGGCTTCTTTCTGGCTTACCACGTCTGTCATCATGGACCTGGTCGGCGGTACCATCGACGACATCAACGCCCCAAGCGCTGACAACAAGAACAAAGGCTGGCCATTTGGTATTCGCTACTCACCGCACGTCAACTCCGTCGTCAAGGATGTGTACCTCGCCTTCCTCATTCTGCAGTTCATCCTGGCTCTCGGTAACAGACCAAAGGGCTCGAGAATCACTTACATCGTCTCTTTCTGCGTCTTTGCCATCGTTCAGCTATACCTCATCATCTTGTCCTTCTATCTGCTGGGTAGAGCCCTGAGCGGAAACGCCATCACAACAGGCATTGATGATCTCAGCAAGTTCTTCGCCTCTGATGGCGTCGGCGTCATCTTGATTGCCGTGGTTGCCACCTTCGGTCTCTACTTCGTCGCATCCTTCCTTTACTTTGATCCATGGCACATGTTCACCTCGTTCGCCCAGTACCTGCTGCTCATGCCGTCGTTTACCAACATTCTCAACGTGTACGCTTTCTCCAACTGGCACGATGTCTCCTGGGGAACCAAGGGCTCCGACAAGGCCGAGGCACTTCCATCTGCGAAGACCGAGAAAACTGCTGACGGCAAGCACACCGTCATTGAAGAAGTGGATCTCGCGCAGGCTGATATCGATTCTCAATTTGAGGCCGTCGTCAAGCGTGCACTTGCTCCGCCAGAAATCAAGGTTGAAGACACCAAGAAGAGCACGGACGATGCGTACAAGTCCTTCAGAACGAAGTTGCTTGCAACCTGGATTTTCTCGAACTTGATCCTCATCATTGTTATCACAAGCGATACGTTTGACTTCATCTTCCCGGTATGTATTTTCTTCTTGAGCCAATAACAAGCACGCACAGTGAAGAACATGACACGACTAACGCGTTGCTACGTAGGCGTCTGCTACAGCGACGAAGAGAACCGCCAAATTCTTCTCTTCACTCCTCTGGGTCACAGCTGCACTGTCGGTCGTTCGTTTCACGGGCTGTCTTTTCTTCCTCTTCAAGACTGGTGCTCTGCGTTTGACTAGGAGAAGATAGAACGAGCCAACGAGCGAACCACGTAGGTGGCTTGAGCTGGACCACGCGATTCTCGCGCGACTCTGGCCAAATTCACACTTAAATGGCTGTACCACCACCCGCTCACAAAAATTTGATGACGACCTGCTTCATTAATTTCTTTTTCTGCGTTGCTTTTTTATCGATTGTAAACCGTGTTGTCAGCTATACATCATCTATCATCGATATCATGTAAGGGCGCAACCACTATATATGAGCTGGTTCGAGTCGCCAGGATCAGGCGTTCTTCTTTCTCTGACTCTCTCTCTCTCTCTCTCTCTCTCTCTCTCCCCAAAAAAAGAACACTTGAACGGAAGAACCTTTTGTTCGATCTCGTTTACACTTCCCCTCTACACTGTTGGAATTTTTAGGGTTACCTGGGAACGTGGGGTTATCCAAAATCGTGATGAATGCAAATCACTCAGAATCAATGCTAGTCTTGATATCGTATTTCGTTCATTTCACTTCTTACCTGTCGATAGCCATGACTTGTCGCATGTGACGATACGTAGGAGTTGTACGAGAAGCACTCTGCTATCATTCTCTATGCGCGTCAAAAGCTAACCCCACCAAGGGCGTTGACAAAAGCACTAGAATTACAGTTCTTGATGAGAACCAAAAAAAAAGAAAATTTTCTTTTACCAGAGTGTGTGGATGATGTTCACACCATGGGCCTCGCCTTTTGTAACTCGTGCGCCCTACTCCTGAAGCTCCAGTTCTATGGTATGCAGAGGCGCGTTACAAAGTGCAGCATGTCCCTTCACAATCAGAAAATATCGCCTCGCTGTAGTTAAGCATCCGCCTTCCTCAAATCCCGTCTGCCCTTGACGTCGCGAAGCAGGCTTGATTTTCTGCCCTCCCCCACAAAAACAAAAAAAAAAAAAAACGCAAGCACCGTACTCAAGACTCCTGCTTTGCCAGTCCAAGCTCTCTTGCCCAAAGAAAACCCCCTCCCACGAGGCACGTCGATGGATCGCGTAGGCAGCAGTGGGAAGGAAACGGTGAAAGGGTAAACAGACAACGGCAGCTCACGAGAATTTCCAGCGGTTCCCGCAGTTAAGGCACTCGCAAAACGTCGTCATAGGTTCATCGGCGGATCTCGTCTGCGCCTGCGTGTAGCTGACGCGCTTCTGGCCACACTTGCCGCACTTGAGCGCGTCTGATACGGATTTGATCTCCTGCGGAACCATAGCCTTGTCCATGTTGTCCTTCGCCAGCTTCGCCTCTTCCGCCTTGCGCTCCGCCGACTTCAGCTCGTCGTGGGTCATGACGACGAACTTCTCAGCAGTGATGGAGCCGGACATGATGTTGATACGCAGCTGCGGATTTGACTTGTTCTTCAGGTTCTGGAAGAGGGATCGCATCTTTTCACGGTACGCGCTCGAGGTCTCTGGTTGGAACTTGGAGAACGCTGCCAGCTCGACTTCCCGGGCTTTATTGAGTATGTCTGAAGATGCTGCGTGCGTTTTGCAAGTTAGCTCTTTTTTCTTTGTTCCTGAGTGACGAGTACGCGCCGAAATGGACAGTACAACGTACGTTCTGAAGAAGTATGCGCCAACCCATCATACATGAGCTTGATGCAGCCATCGCGCACAGCGCTACCGGTCACCTTCCAATCGATCTTATCTGCCACCGCATTCCTCTTCAGTGGATCTCCCGTGTACGCCTTTTTCTCCTGTTTGACATTGGCCGGGCTTCCCGCCGCGGGACTCGCCGTACCGTTTGGTTTTGGCGTCGAGCTGCCTGAGCTTGCCTGCTGCTTGCGCATGGCATTTCGCCACGAGGTGACTGTTTCATTGGCCAACTTCTGCACGTTTGGGTCCTTGTGATTTCGCAGCCTATTTACTGATACGCCGATCTTGGTTTCGCGAAGCAATTTTTCCGAGGGTACAATGCCGGCCTTCAGCTCATTCAGAATCTTCAGCACGGCGCTGGCGGGTGCGTTGTCCCGGATAGCCTTGTCCAGGTCATTACGCTTTGCGTCAACTGCCTTGACGTCCATGGCCATACTGAGGAGAAGGCGCGCGCACGTGAGGTTGGCGGGCTTAGGAGGGTCGAGGGACTAGATGAGGATCAGGACGTTGAAGAACGGTCGGGCTAACGATAGAATTGTGTGAAGGCTCCTGTATCGCAGCAGGCACGCAGTTGGCCGCTGTTTCTTCTTACTGAGGCGGTTTGTCGTGTGCGCTCCTTCCCCGTGAGGCTGTTGCCAAAGAAACAAAAAGATCCAGAAGGTCAGTCGCGATCGGAGCTTCTGAACGTCCGCAGAAACCAGGTTGCCCGCCCGCACGCACGCGAGACTGTGGCGCTACGCATATGCCAAATTGTGGCTGGTGAGTCCTTGGTGAAGAACGTCCAAGTCTAGAAGACACCTGCACTGCGTGCGCTGCAATCCCTCTTGAAGAACAGTCGAAATACATTTCTGAGTATATTGCCCACAGGCAGATCTACTCATGGCTGAGAACGCACCTCCACCTACTTCGACCTCGTCGGGCGACTCTTCACGAGGCATGCCGTACTATGAGAAGCTGAGGCGCGACTTGCGGGAGACGCTGCAGAAAAAGCGGGCGCTGGACGCGTCAATCGTGGGTTCCTTACGAGAGTTCTATTTGCATTGCGCTTGAGGCTGACCAGGTCGCGTAGATGAATCTTGAAGACAACATCTACAGGCTTGAGACTCAGTACCTGGAAGAGACGACGGCAGGCAACATCATCAAGGGCTTCGACAACTACATCAAGGGCACCACTTCAAGCACAACTGCCGGTGGCGCTGGCACAGCGTCAAGAAGAAAGGGAGGTATCACGGATGCGGATAGGATATTCAGCAGGAGCTCGGCGAGCTTTCAACGGGTAAGGATGAGCACGATGTTGTTCGAGAGAGGAACTTCGTGTGCTGACACATTTTGCCATTCAGGACTCTCCCGACAGATCTTCAAATTCAACGCCTTCGCATGCGGCAACACCAGCGTCGAGCTTCCATCATAGCAATCACCCGACACCGTCGGCGACGAGCAACAAAGGTAGCGTAGCTGGCAACAAGAAGAAGAAGGCTCCCGACGATGACGACACGGATAGTAAGAGCACCAAGCGCGGCAAGATCACATATGCACGCGAGTAAATCGCTATTGTAGGGCAAATCCTAGTATGTTACCATTCTGGCGATTAATTTTCTCCCAGGACATGATTTAGAAGATGCTGCATCAACCATCACTATCTTTAAATCGATTTTGCAGCGACTGCCATATCGTTGCAAAACATCAAGGCTTCAACATGGTACCTCTTGTTCGCTACTTTCCATGGAACCTCCAAAACAAAGCAGTGTTTCTTTTTTCCTGCTTTCGCTGTCCATCACTTTGCAGGATATGTGGAAAGGTCGCGCATGTGAACATATGCAGAACCTTCAAATCGGCTGCATATGGGAGTATGTCACTCAGTCCGAGGTCCACTCCTCAGCCCAGAAGCCGATAATTCCGTCAATATCTTCCTCCTTCACGCCACCTTCAATGAGTCTTTGTGCGTCCTCATCACGCAATTCCGCAACGTCCCTTAGGCATGTTGTCTGATCCGTCAACGCAATCCACGTCTCCTGCCTCATCGGTGGATCTGTCGTGCAAAAAGGGAGAACGTTCAGGGCTGCACTGATCGGCTTTGAACAAGGAAAGGGCATGCCTCCGGTGAAGGGCTTTTCGAACGCGCTGAGGATGCTCGGCAGTGCAGACGCGTTAGCGAGAGGAAGAAGGGGGGTGCTGATACGTGCTTGCATGAGCTGAATCTGAAAGTCGTTGAATGCATGTAGAGGTGTAGGAAAAGCGGCAACACCTTTGTCTAAAGGGTGGAGATAGAATATGATGGCGCAATATTTACTGCCACTTATGCTTGCATGGCGATGTACGCGAGCTAAAGTCAAGTGTATGTTTGCTGGTGCGACCGAAGAGGACGTCGCAACGAGAAAGCGAAGCTCCTGTTCCTTGTCCTCAGGCCTGGCTAAACGGATATGGAGCGCCAGATCATGTGTCTGCAAAGAAGTCTCTGACTCTTGTATGTCAGGATACGTTGGCTTATGTAGTGTGGTGGGACACTGCACCGCGTAACGAGAGCGGCCGCTCCTGCAAGGCTGGTATCAAGCCCGAGCACGATGCTCTACGACGGAGTGAAGTACAGAATGACATCCCTTGACTTCAACTTGAAAAGCTTTTTGAACTTGCATTTCATACTTTGGCCTCTGTCTGGGTGCCATTTAAATCTCAAAGGCGCCCATCCATCGCTCCTTCCACAGCAGTCCTACCAAATCATATGATGGAACCCTGTTATTGTCAGGCTTCAGGATCTCACCAGTGCATCTGACTTTAAAAAACCCTCAGTCTACTCCATACCGTAGAGCAAACGAGTTCGGCCGCTAGGACTCATAGTGTTCTTCTGTTCCCAGATATTCGATCTTCCAAAACGTCTTCAGAGTATACTCCATCTAGCCAATGTGAACCACACTACATTTGTAAGCTGCGATGAGTTGTTGAATGGGTTAGAGTTCCGCACAATATAACGTGAAATTAGTGTGGAAATCACGTTTCCTACGAGTCATGCGGCATACGCGGGATAGTCCCGAACCGCAGGCACAATAGCTCTTAGTCCGAATTGAGCTGCAGGATTTTGAGAACACCGCGTTTGCAACAATCATGACACGCCCTCTCCAGCAGGACACTAGCTGTGAGCTCGATACCGGCTGCGAAGGCAGTAGCCATCCATGTATGCCGCAGGCTGAATATTCACGACATCAAGCACAGTCGAAGAGTGATCCAAAGCACGGGTGCAATCAAGTCCTATCCGTTTGGAAGTGCCGTCGGGGTCCAAAAACGGCGGATGCGGGAGGATTTGGCAGCCACTTCCATCCTTTGATGCGGCGCTTTTACGAATTCGCAGGTAGATGGCACAGTCAAATTATTTGAATGATGGAATCATATGAAGGTCAATCATGAACGACGAACAGCCTGACTCTACCTAGGAGACATTATCGGCAAAACTTCCTTTTGTTGTAAAAAGGCGAAAATATGAACGCATCACCGGCGGCCAGGATATTACCGGTTTTTTCTTTTTCTTCGCATAGTAGGAGCATTCTGCCCCACTATTTACAGGAGATACCACTGACCACGCGTTCTTCAGATCCCGTGTGGCGTCGTCCCAGTGTCATGGCGCATCAAGCTTATCCTAGCAATGGCGAAGCAGCTGGATACCACCTTGTCTGGAAAGGCAAGCTATAGCGATTTTGCGACCTCCACAGAGGCTGCCAATCGCATCGCTACCGAACCCGTAATTGCGGCTTGACCCGCTGTCTTGGATCGTACGTAAACTTTTTACATGTTGATGTGTTAACGTGTAAAAGACCAAATCGAAGACTATTAGCCTGCGTTCCACTTGTGAGCGCTAAAGGTTTAGTGCGGGGACTACGTCGGCGGAAGTGAAATCGAAACCACAATCTGGGGTACGTAAATTAGGCTCCACCAGCAGTAGAAGTATCCTCGCTAGAAGCCCTTCTCTAGATTTCTATGATGGAACGATTGTTCAGTCAGGGCTTTGGTCAGGGTGTTCCGGAGAGATGTGTACGGGCACGATAAGGCCAGTACATTGTCCTCGGCGTCAGTTGAACTTCCAACGGGTACTCGGTTGTGTATACAGCCGAACTTAAACGAGGTGTGTACATGTACAAGTCAATAGTGGCGAAGTGCATGAGGAAATTGGCGTGAGCGCTTTCATGAGCGTTGCCTGCAACGGTCCGCGCCGAATGAAAGTCATCCCTGAACGTGACGGACGAACAGAACTTTCGGGACGCCGAGCAGAAGTTTTCCGACACCTGGTTTGGAGAGTCAACACCAAAGACTCGTCTGCGCATAGTGCACAAAACTAAAGGACTGGTCTGTTCGGCGTTGTTCCCAGGGAGGCAACGGTAAAGGGATGAAGGACTTGTGGCATAGGCCCACGTGGTCGGGGTTTTACATTGCATTTCGGCGACCGGACCGAATAGTTGGCTCACACCAACAAGGCTTCCTCGCACTTGGCTTTTGCACCCTACCCACCCAAGCCTCGCTTATATCCTCCACACGTCGTTCCTATGGCATTCCAACATCATCGCTTCCTGAAGAAGCGTAGGTACTTTTGCCAGCTCCCGTCGTCCCTTGTGTCATGCCGCTATTATTCGGCCGACCAGCTGTGAGATTGCGCATCTGAAAAGGTCAAAGGTTTCAGATCGATTCGATGAGTGTAAATCCTTCCTCCCGAGAGACAAGGCTGTTAATGAGCCAACTTGATTTTTCAGAACGTTGCTCGTCGATCCAGAATCTTTTGCGCCCCCTGCACCGTCGTTTGCCCTCCTCCACGACGGAGTTTGTAAAGCTACTCGCGCGCTTACGTGTATCTCGAAGCAAACCATGCCTGAGTCGATCGCGTGCGTCGCCACCACAAAAGAAAAGTTGACAGAACAATTAAAGGCCGCTCCTATATTTAAATCTTATCCTTGGTGATGCATCTTCTCGACCGTCCAGGCTCATGAAATGAAGTCTGTCGCTTATCTGTATCACGAGCGACTTGCATGATGGGGGGAAGCGGTTCCGGTAGATCAAACGGCACATCAACACGATGTCTTTTTTTGACGTTCTAGCCGTGGTTGGTGTACGACCATCGTAGAAGTTCTGACTCGCAATCCAAGTTGGCACGGATGGTTTGTTCGGCTTTGTCTGCCTACAACTTTCCCAACCCCCCACCCCAGACTTCGGCTTGCTTCCATCGGGCCTACCGGCGCAAAACAAACAAGGTGCGGAAATTGGGAATGCGTTCTTCTAGGCAAAAGCAGGAATTAGCACACAATGTAGAGCTCGCTCGAAGAAGTACATATACCTGTGTTTGTTTGCCGATCAACGTCGTCTTTCTCTGCCCATCGCTCCGATCCAACACACTCGTTTTATGTTCATAGACCACTGCTAGGTCTTCCAAATCCAAGATGCAGTTTAACCAACTGTGGTCGCTCGTTGGCGCCGCCTCGTGGCTCTTCTCTGACATTGTTTGCGCGAAAACATATACCATCCCCAACTCGGCAAACCCGGGTTCACAGAACATCGAGTACATTGCCAAAGCCACCGAATTCGATGGACAGAAAATAACCCCTTACCCCAACTCGAATTCGTACGAATGGTTCGTTGCAAATCTGCGTCCGCCGAGACGTTTGAACAAGAAAGACTTCCGGCTAACCGTGGTGAAGGTGGTACTTCGACGCCGTGTCGTCGACCACGCAGGAATCGGTCACCATCGTCTTTTTCGAGACGTTGGGCACGACGTTTCCGACCAGTAGCGACTCGTACCTGTCGATCCAGTTCGCGGGGACCTTGGAAGACGGGAGCTACTTCATCTATGCCGTGCCGGCAAAGAACACGTCCGTCGCCACGGTGACCACGAGCGGCAACGGTGCGTCTGGCGTGTGGCAGGACACCGGTTTCAGCTTCGAGGGGTCCTCTACCATGACCAAATACACGGTCGAGGTTGACAACGACGAATTCGGTATTTACGGAACCTTTGTCCTCAACTCGGTAAGTTTTGGATCATCGGCAGACGACGCTGCTACAGGTGTCAAAAAAAAATATATATATATACAAAAAAAGATATCCAAATGTTAACGAACGTGCTCTTCGTGTAGGTGTCTCCAGCTCACGGTCCATGCGGACCTGCATGCGCCGGTGCAAACGAGAAGCTGTTCAACCACGTGGGCTGGGCCAACGCAGTTCCTGACGCAAACACCGTCGTCAACATGACCGTCAATGGCTCCGCCCTCCAGTTCAACGGCTATGGCTACCACGACAAGAACTGGGGCGACACTGTGTTCACCGATGTCGTACAGTCGTGGTACTGGGGCCACGGCCGCCTGGGTCCGTACTCCATTGTCTGGTTCGACGCCCTCGACACCAGCGGCGTCGAGCACACCTCTGGCTACATCACCAAGGGTTCTACAGTTATTGAGTCGAGCTGCGCAAGCGGTTCGGTCGTCGCGCGGCCCTATGGTGCCAATGCCGACTACCCGCCTCAGCCGAGCTCTGGGGTGCCGACTGGATTCGACATCACCTTCAACACCGGAACGATTGGCACCGTTCAGGTGCAGGCTACCGTCGAGACTATCCAGATCCCAGGCGTTGCGGGCACCACGTACGGCAGGTACATCGGCCCGTTGTCTGGCACGGTGGCTGGCAAGAACTACACGGGCACCGCCTTGTTTGAGCAGTTCAAGTTCGCGTCGTCCTAAGGGCCGGGACACGATCCGTTGGTATTGCTGGTATCGTCCTGCTAACAAAAAAGCCAATGTCTCTTTTTCCTTTCAGATTCTCGCTGAGTTCGCTCACGTGGGGGTGGATTCAAGTGGCTGGGACGGACAAGGGCGAAGGACGACGAGCAATGTACACGAAACAAAAACAGCGACGACATTAGACGTAATGTGTAATACTTTGTAATGCCTAGCTCTTTCAACCAGAAGGAAAAACAAAAGTCTTTCGAATTTTTCGCAGCAACTTAGAATACGGCGCGCTGATCTCATCACCGCTTTTTTGTGTTAGGCTCCGTCATGGATGATGGATGGAAGGGATTTGGTAGCCACGTGCAAATTTCTCCAGAAGCGGCGTGGCGGCCGTAAACAACTTGACAAAGGTCGAAAAAAAAAAAAAAAAAAAAAAACGATGAGCGCGAACCGCGACGGCTGCCTTTTTGCCACGGCAAACCTGAGCGCATCGAGCGCATCGAGCGCATCGCACGCCCACACAAAAGGCAGGTTCCGCCCCGCGATTTGACGGCCAGCACGAAATGTTTGCACGCGACGAAGAAAGATTTTCAAGAAGCAGATGCGTAATACATTAGTTGAAAAGCAGCAGGACGATGTGTCATGTGCAACAGGCGTTATGCTGAAGCTATTTCACCCAAACAGCAGACCAACCATATGTATTCAGAACAAACAACCGTTGTTTTCCAAACCGTGACGATCCCATTTCTAGCTTCCGCCGTGCAAAGCAAAACTACCAGTTGAGGAGGGGGTATTCATGTCGAAGCCAAAGATCCCGCAAACGCCAGCAAACCCTTAAAGTTGAGGATGCATAGAGCATCACATCTTCGAGGATCGGTCACCGTACGAGCGGACGATGTCGTCAATTTCTCGCCTCATCTCCTCGGCGCCCTCGACGACGCAGCAGCTGCAGCCGTCAGTGGCTCTGTAGATTTGGGAGGCGGCGTGGTGGCCTGAGGTGCCAAGGCCGCTGAACGGGTCGTCCCTTGCAGGCTGTTGGATGAAGCGATGGAGTACAGAATCTAAATGAGGAAAAAAAAAACCTGGCGGTCAGACACTGAAGCGGAGTAAAAAAAAAGGGCCGAAGAGAAAAGTTGGGGTCGGCCAGGGAGGGAAAAATTGGGTACCTCTTCCCAAAGCAGCCAAGTTTTGGGCCGTGAGGGCGCCGTTGGAAAACGAAGACATTCTGCCGTACGATGGAAAGTCTTCTTGTGCTTCTTGATTTAAATGTCTAATTAAAAATACAGCGATGCGCGTGATAATGCACAGCTCTTATGGCATAGCTGACAGAGGGTCCTAAAGGTGGCTGAGAGAGGAAGTAGATTGAAGGACGAAGGCGGTCGAGACGGGGCGAAGAGCGCTTATATATACTCGTTCTTCGCGGGCATCGCGCTCTACGTACATCCGCCTGACCAGAGGACGAGGGTGGTCATTGGTGCGGCATGCTCGCTCAACACGGACACGAGGCCAAGTGTGATTGGCCCTGTTTCTCCTCTCGCCAACGCACACAATGCTGGTGATGCCCAATAAAAGCGCGGCGAGGAAGGCAGGCGAGACAGACGGAACGGTTTCCTGAGGTTCATTGGACGAGCACACGGACAAGGAAGGGGGACGGTGCAGAAGAGTCAGCGCGAAGTGCAGCGAAGAGCGAAATGCGCCCAGGCCCAACACGATGGTGGAAGGGCACGCAGGCTTTCGCACGGTGAGGCAGGAGGGGGAGGCCGCGCACGCTCGCACGCGCGAATTCTGCAAGACCAGGCAACGCTGCTTACGGTGGAAGAGCCGGGCGCGGAGAGCGAGCCAGAGCACGAGCACGAGCAGGAGCAGCACAGGAACTGTCCCCGTGGGATGGGCTTGTGCGGCGAGGACTGGACGGACGGACAGCGGTCGCGCACATTGCTCGTAGCTCGTAGCATGTCAAGGGCCGAAAGCACGGCGTAGCGAAGAGAGCAGCGCCGGCAGTTATAGGGAAGGCAGACTATGGGAGCGGAGGGCTTGGATCGTGCCACGGGGCTGTGCGATATCGTCCACGCCAGCGAAACCTGGCCATGCATCTCGCGGCCATCCAGGCAAAGCCTCCCACTTGGCCAATGATCGCGGGCGCTGCCTGCGCTCGAATAAATGCCTCATTGCAGAACAGCGCGCCCATTCGGCGACTGGCCAAGCACGGAACCAAGGCGAAGTGCGCCCGGCGAAGCCTGAGCGGAGAGAAAGCCAAGTTGCGCAACGCGATTCGCTGCCCGACCCGCCAAACCAGGGGCTGCGGCATTGGCAAGCAAACCCCCGTAGTGAGTCACAAACGAAACTTTGCGAAGGGCGGACGCGCAGATCGCGGCATAGCGAAGCACCTTCGACCTGGGCGAGCAGCAAAAACAAAGTCATCCTTCTTGCACGCAGCAACTCACCAGGCTCAGGCCGTCCGCCCTGCACTGGCCATTTCGACGCGGTGTTTGTACGCACGAACAAAGCGTGTTCTGCGCTCGGCGCGTCGTCGCTTACATCGCCACCTTCACTGCCTCAACGCACACCGCACCGCCTCGCGCCCTTCGCGACCTCATCCGCTTCACCTACTTATTCAACATACAGCAATGGAGGACCCTTCCCAGCACGACTGCCCTGACATGCTCGCGTCCGGCTCGACTGTCCAGCACTTGCCAACCCGTGCCAACTTTCGAGCAGTCCCGGCTGACCAACAAGAAAAGAAGTGCTTTTATTGCCGACAGGACCGACAGAAGGTATCTATTCACCCACCAGCCCATCTTTCCCGCCAACCCGCTAACCATGATCAGTGTGAGTGGGTGAAGGATCAGAAAAGGTGTCAACGTTGTGAGAATCTAAAGTACACGTGCTCGCTGGACACTATTCCTGCCTCGGCAGACTCTTCTCGACGCGTCCTTCGCTTTGCGAAATGCTCCTATTGTCGACAGGCAAGGCAAAAGGTGAGTGTCCTACCTCCGCAGTGTCCTCCCGCCTTACTGACCCGTGCCTGTTTGAAAAAGTGTCTACCCGTCGATCGCATCTGGCCTGCTCACTGCGACAGGTGTGTGGCCAAGGGCCTTCCGTGCACGGCGCCTCTTACGAAGCACGCCGAGTCTCGTCAACCTGCCCTGAATCAGACCACGATGTCGGCGCCGGAAAAGGCGCCGTTTCTCCTCGCGGCTGACCATGCAAAGCATTCAGGTACCTCTTCAAAGCGGCAGAAGCTCGACCTGACCGGAACGTACGCAGCGACTGTCCGTCCTGAGCAAAAGGAACAGGATGGGCCCGAGTTTCGCTATGAGCCGCTCAAAAAGGGTGAGTTTCGCATTCTTGAGTTACACCGCGGCACGAAAGACGAGGAGATCGTGTGCGAGCTGCGTGTGTGGAACCCAAACATCCAGTATGACACCGTGTCGTACTTGCGTTCCTTTGAGGATCAAATCCCCTTGACGGTTCTTTCTCCCATTGAGAACCCCAAAAAGTTCATAATGCCCAATCTTTACGCAGCCTTGAAATATCTGCGCTTCGAAGATAAGTCGAGGTATCTCTGGATCAACGCGCTCTGCATCGATCACAGCAGTGTGGACGAGAGAAGCGAGCATGTCCACGTCATTCGCAGGATCTTTGGCCAGGCGAAAAACGTTTACCTCTGGCTTGGAGAGCCGGACGGCTCCACGAATGGTGACATACGTACCGCAATTGATTTTGCCAACGAACTTGTGAATCCAGGCGTCTTCGACCGCGCCGTGCGAGATGTCGAACGCGTGGCGCAATGGAATGCAATTTTGAATCTGCTTCGTCAATCCCTATTTGAACGACGTTGGGTTGCGCTAGAAGTTGTCATAGCCGGTAAAGCAACGATACTTTACGGCGACGGCAAGATAGACTGGCCCAACTTTGTCGACATTGCCACAATGTTCGAACGTGCTGAGGGCCAGGACCAAGCTATAACCCGTCTATTCACCCAAGCATCGCTTGAGAATTTGCCCACCATTGGCGACGCGCGAAATCTCAGCGCGTGTCGGTTTATCAACTTAATCGCCAACATCTCCGAGCAGTCGAAGAAAAACGTCCTTAGCTTGGAGAATTTGGTACACGAGTTAGCTTCTTTCAAAAGCTGGGATGTCCGTGATGCCATCTACGCCTGTGTCCCTCTCGCACACGACTTCCGCGATTGGAGAATTCTCAGTCGCGAGGAGATTCAAAAGGTTCGAAAGGCAGCCAATAAGTTCCTGGGCTTGTTTCGTCGAAAGGTACGTCTTCGCGAGAAGCCAGTGGTGATACACTCAAGCAATCCAGAACGTGGCTTGAATGGATACTACTCGTCCCTCTGGACTGAGACCACGGATCTTGATGCAAAGCGTGAAATTGACACCTTTTTAAGCCGGAGAAACCAGGATCTGATTCCTTACAATGTTGACTATCGCATGCCGGTGCTTTTCACTTACAGAGAGTTCATCACGCACGTCTTGAGGACAAGCAAATCGCTAGGAATACTCTGCCGGCCCTGGGCCCCAAAGAAAAGGGTCTTGGCAGGGAACATTGACGGTAAAGTGCCATCCTGGATAGCAACGCTGGATCGAGCAGCGTTTGACTCGGATCGCAACGTCGCAAGCTACGTGCGTGTCAATGCAGATCCACTCGTCGGAGCGCCGGGCAAAGAGCCGTACAATGCCTCGTTAGGCTTACCTGCGTCTTGGACATTCCCTATCACTCAAGTAGGTCAACCAATGAAGCTCTACGTCGACGGGTTCGTTTTGACCAAGATCTCCGAGACTAGATCGGAGGCCGTCGGTGGCAATATTTCCGTCAAGTGGCTGGAATTTGCCGGTTGGGATCCGGGCAGCTTGAAGATCGAGACGAAGGAGACACATATGTACGAATGGGAAGAGCAGATGTCGAAGGGAGACCAAAAACCTGATTTAGATGATCAATGTCTTCCTGACAGCCTCTGGCGTACTTTGGTTGGAGATCGTGATCTGAATGGAGGACGTGCACCGCTTTCCTATAGGAGTTCTTGTCAAGCTGTTTTCGTGGAGAGCAACGAGAACTTCACCTTCAACACCGTAAAGCTTCTTGAGCATACCAACCATTCCAAGGACAAGGAATTCATCCAGCGCATCCAAGAGGTCGTGTGGAACAGGAAGCTGATCAGAACAGGACTGAAGACAAAGGGCGGGACAGATCGACGTTATCTGGGCCTCGCGCCCGAGGGTGCAGAAAGGGGCGATCTGATCTGCATCTTGTACGGATGCAGTGTACCCGTTGTGATTCGGGAAATGGATGACGGCCACGAACTCATCGGAGAGTGCTACATCGACGGGATGATGGACGGGGCGGCCTTGGGCCTGCAGATAGCGGAGAACATACCGAAAACTACATTTAGACTGGTTTAAGCATACGATAGATGCACATTGGTGCCACTCGGAGTAGACAAAAAAGCACAGAAGAAAATTTTTTTTCCCCTTTATGTGGTTGGGTTGAGAAGGCGGCGGGCAAACGGGGTCAACGAACGGAGCAGTCATGGAAGAGTCGCGAACAAACTCGAGAGAGATCTCCGCGCGTGTTGCATGGAGCTCCTTCCCGGAAGGCGCGGGCGGAGGCGTGGATCCCAGGCATTGTTTCGCGACCTTGGACGAGTTGCCGTCGCTCTTGCAGCGCGGTCGCAGCACGAGGAACGGACTGGGCGGGAGGAATGGAGAGAGTCAAGGTGGGCGGGGGCCGGCACAGTCTCTGAACGTGGACCTGCACGACGAAACGGCCGAGAGACTCGAGATGCTTTGCCAGACTCGTGGCGACATGCGTGCATGTCAAGAGCGCAAATCGAAATCAGGAACGCTGAAGGGGGGTAAAGCAAGGTCTTGGCATGGCAAACGTCTCTCTTTTACTTATTATGCGCACGCCTCAGCCCTCTCGGAGGGTCCTTCGTCATCGTCTTTATTATCCCTCTATTTTATGTATCTTGGCTCGTCCGCGTGGCCTGTACAGCGACACCGTAACAAAACAGGTACAGCACAGAGAAAGGTTCCTCGAAGCCACGAGCTTATCTTGCTGCCACGGTAAGCTTTGTGCAAAAGTCTACAGAAGTCGAACTCATCATCATGACCCGTCATCGCTTTGCAAACTGAGGTTTTTCTTCCTTTTACAGTAAAATCTTTTTTTAAAAAAAAAAAAAAAGACCTCATGCGCTGTCGTCTCTATTGTCTTCACGACTGTTCCTCTGCGAATGTCACGCCTTTAGCCTCCATTGCACCCTTGAATGCGTCCTTGACATCCTCCTTCGACTCGTCAGACTTCTTGACACGGTCGTCATTTGCCGCAGCGACGGGCTCTGCGTCGCTCTCTTCTTCCGGAGGCGTCGTCTGGCCCTTCATCAACATGTCTTCAATCTTCCTCATGTTGTTCTCCGCGACCTTTGAGCTCCCGGAATCGCCGTCATCGTCGTCAGCGCCGGCCACACGCTGGTCGAGTGCAAGCTTCGACAGACCCAGCTTGTAGATCTGCTCTTCGATCGTTCCCTTCGTGACGAGCGTGACGACCTCGACGGGTTTCGTCTGGCCAATGCGGTGGGCGCGGTTGGCAGCTTGAACATCGTCTTGCGGGTTGAAGGAAGGATCGAAGATGATGACCTTATCTGCAGTCGCTAGATTTATTCCTGCGCCGCCAGAACGCGTGGTGATCATGAAGGCCTGTATTGACGGGTCTTCGTTGAATTTGTCAATCAGCGCGAGCCGGTCTTCTGTCGGGGTCGTGCCATCTAGTCGAACATGTGTTACGTCCTCGGTTTCAAGCACTCTACCCAAGATGTCCAGCACCTTCGCATACTGGCTGAAGATAAGCGTCCTAGAGCCAGCTGCCTTGTGCTCACGCAGTAGCTCAATCAGCTTCGTAACTTTACCAGAATCCATCCATTCCTTGTTCTTCAATGGGCCAGGCTTCTTGATCTTGTACTTTTCGCAGATTTCGTGCAGCTCCCAGTCCGAGGCCCAGGTTAACTCCTCGAAGATCGTCTCGTCGCTCTTCCCACCCCAAGGCCTGCCCTTGCGATCGATTTTCGGGACGATTAGTTTTCTAATGTCCTCATTTTGGTATATTTTACGACGCAGAAGAGGATGTATGGCAGCAGATCGCCTGTCTTGAAGATGAGGAAATTTGCCAGACTCTTCAATCTTCTTGCCTGCCCTGCGGTCTGCCAGAGCTTCCTCGTGGTATCGAGTGTATTCATCGTAGACCTCTCGCTGCCTCTCGGTCATGTCGCAGTAAACTAGACGATTGGTCTTTGGTGGAAGGTCCTTGAGCACCTGATCCTTGGTACGACGAAGGATAAACGGCTTAAGCATTTCCTTGGCGCGGTTCGTGCGCTGGGAAGCTAGCAGGACACCGTGATCAGAGTCCGTCGTCTTCGCTTTGCAGTCGAAAATCAGTTGTAGATCGTCTTCAGCATCCTCGAATAAGGTCGGCATGATGAACGCAAGGACAGAGATGAGCTCCTGGAGATTGTTCTGAAGTGGAGTGCCAGTCAAGAAAAGGCGAAAACCGGCCCTGATCTTGCTGAGAGCTCGGTAGCCCTTCGATTTCGCGTTCTTCAGTTTGTGTCCTTCATCGAAGATGCACGACGTAAACTTGGTCTTCCTCAGCCACGCGCAATCCTTGTCACTCGCAGCGATTTGATACGTGGTGACAATGACTTTGACTGCATCACCTGCTTCTTCGATCTGGTACTGTTGTTCTTTTCGTTGCGCGGCTTTTCCATAGTACGGCTCCACATGCAGCTCTGGCGAGAATTGCTGGAATTCACGCAGCCAATTTTCGAGCGTCGACGAGGGTACGACGACAAGATGTTTTCCTGGCTCGCCCGTCTCGAATAGATGCGATATGAAGGAGATGATCTGGTACGTCTTACCCAAACCCATCTCGTCGGCAAGTATGCATCCATTCTGCTTTGCCCATCTTTTTCGCAAGCTGTACATGACGGCGAGCCAGTTGAGGCCAACCAGTTGGTAATCCTTGAGCGTACGATTCTTGCTCATTATCGACGGCTGCTCGATCCTGACGCTCGTGTTTGGCGTCGGGGTTCCCGTTCCGGAATCCACCTTAGGGGACTCCTTACCCGCCTCGTCGAAGGACGCAACGTTGAGTCCGTCGTCCTTTACGGATTTTGACATGTCAATGCCCAGTCCGTTCATCTTTTGCCGGACATCTTCCAGATACTGCTGGCACCGATCCACAACACGATCCACCGCCTGCAAACTCTCCTCTGTAGACACTATTTGATCAACAAGACGATCACCAAGCGGGCGCTGGGTGCCGCCTCTACGCTTTCCAGGTACAACAGGTCGATTCACAAGTCGGGCAGCATCAAGCGTCTTGAAAGGACGTTTGGAAAGAAGAAATTCAGCGTCTTCGGGCTTGCAGTCAATCATCGACACCAGCTCCTTGCTCGTGCACTCCTGTAAGAACTTGAATACCTTGTCCTCAACAGACTCACGTTGGATAACAGGCAATTCAGGCTCGACGTCAGTCTCATGCCCGTCGGCGTCACTCTCTTCGTCGTCGTCGTCAACAACGCGGCGGGCCGTTTTGCGAACAGCAGACGCCGGTGCGACCACCGGTTGTGCGGAGGTCGAGCGTGACCGCTCGGGCCGAATTCCGGTTTTCAATCGACTTAATGGCTTGCGCGGTGGACTCAATTCAGAATCCACGGCCTGCGTGGGGGGCTTTCGCTGTTGCTGAAGCTTCGAATAGGCACCAATGCCTGCTCTATGTGCCTCAAAATTACGATTAGCCGTCGGTTTTGAGCTTTTTGCAATCTCCACATCCGAGTCCGTTGATCCATCTGCATCTTCGTCGCCGCCAGTCATATCGACAAACTGACTAGCAGCCTTTTGCGCTTCATCGTCCATGAGCCAGTCGATAGCATCGTCCATGTTGCCCTTCTTCACCTCAAGAGCGCGAACGATATCGTCAATCGACTTGTGAGAAGCGATCAGTTGGATGTTCCTAACTTTTTGTTGGAGCGAGATGTCAGGGATATCGTGAATGGTAGGAAACCTGATTCGCCTGACAGAAGGTTGCCGTGGGCGAGCCACAGGCGCGTTCGTGCGTTGCTGTTTTGCCGGCCGCGACACGTTGCCGTAGGACGATATCATGTCATCTGGCGCACGTTTATGCGGGGTGCTTCTGCCTTTCGTCACTACACTAGGTTGTTGGGCGTTCGGGTTATATCCAAAACCGGCAATGGACTGTCTGAACTGATCCTGACCGAGACTTCGGCCATTGCGAAAGGAGGGAGGAATGTCGGCGGCATGTAGCTCATCATCGGATTCCGAGACCTGACCATCAGCATCTCCAAAGTCCGAGTACTGGGTCTGCGGCTGCGACTGCGACTGCGAGCTGGCATTGTAGTTCTGCGGCAGGAATCCGGGAAACCGAGGCGCTGTCCCGGGAGGAGCCATCATCATGGGGTTGTAGAAGGTTGGTTGCGGTCGGTACGGAGGTTGTGGTCGCATTTGAGGTGGATTTCTGAACATTGGGCCGGTCGGTGGCGAGGATGACGCCGGAACTTGTATTTGCGACAGTTGCACGGCTGACTGGGGAGGCGTGCGAACAGGCTGCGTGGGCTGAGTTATGTAGCTGTTCGGAGTGCGAATGTGAGGAACATATGGCCGGTCCAGAGGCTGGGTTGCAATTGTGTCGCCTTCGTCCGACATCATGTTTGCGTACCGCGGCGGCTGCAGGGGCGAGGATTCGATTGGATCTGAGTCCATTGTCGACCTCTAGAGGCAGGAACAGACAAGAGGCAGAAGTAAGAACGAATCAATGAAGCGCTCATGCATGGAATACGCGTGCGCAACGACGAGATTCTGGTTGCGAAGTGGTACTGGGGGGAGTTAGGGTGTCGACTGTTTCTCACGGCTCGAAGGCTGCGACTAGCGGTACACTACTCCAGCAGCGGGCGAGAAAATCCGGCGCGTATCGGACTGGCTTCGCCGCTGGGCCTGGCCTGGAGCGAGCGCAAAATGGATATCTGTACGGCGGATAAGTTCAGCAAAGTAAAGCACGTGAAAAGAGCGAAAATGCGCGGGTTGTGGAGGTCGCGTTGGATTCGTGTAAAAAGTTCGGTCAGATGGTTTCAAGATCTCACGAACGCCGCCGCAATTGGCCGCCGCCGACTTGGGGAAAGGCGGCTGAGGAGGCAAAAGAGGAAAAGTAAAAAAACAACAAAGAAAATCAAAATCGGAAAAAAATTCTAAAAAAAAAAAAAAAAAAAAAAAAAAAAAAAAAAAA
>NW_015622184.1:14414-145668 GCF_000836295.1 Verruconis gallopava | reverse complement strand
AAAAAAAAAAAAAAAAAAAAAAAAAAAAAAAAAAAAGCCTGGATTGCGGGGTGCGGTGGGTTTTTCTTTTTCTGGTTTTCCTCAGCTGCCCGGCGTCGTGAAATCGCAACGGTAAGAATATTAATACCCTCTGTATAAATCTGAGTACACAGGTATATGGACCGTCGAATGTTTCGCGCAACTACACGGCAAGCTGATGCTCGTCTATAAAATGCCTCGTCCTCAACGTACCGTTTCTCTCAGCCTGGACGAAGGAACAAACCCATTGCACGCCTTTGTGGCAGCACAGCCGTGAACGCCAACGACCAGCAATGCAACAGGCAGACGCACTGCAGACCCGTCCTTACAAGGAGACAATGCCCCATTATCTTGGACTTTGTTGTCCGCGACGCCTTGTCTGCTGTCCTGCCTTCAGCACGATGCCCGCATCCTTCGGCCTGGTGAATCGCGGAGACAGAACCATCTTGCAACAGCGGACTGCTCCGTAGAGCTGCTCAGTTGCCGTTGTCTCTGTTTCTCTAGGACGCACAGCCGGCTGTATCTCCGATCTTTTCGATACGTACGCAAGCGTGGTGACATACCCCACTTGGGAGAACTTCCTCACCACTCTCTCTCTTGCGAACCGACTATGCCACGAAGCTCACATCGAACGGGCCGTCGCCGAATCGCTCTCCGAAGTTATTGATCTTCATATCATCCACGTCGTAATCGCCCGTTGAATCTTCAAGACTGAATCTTGTGTGCGGCTGCCACTGCTGCGAATCCCCTCCGTATTCACGGTGCGGTGTGAATCGCCCGGAAATTTATTGAAACTGGCATGACGCCAGTACAGATACGCGTTGCTAGCAGGCGTGAGAAGCCGTCCATCGTGATTGTCGCGAGAGCACCTGTCTAGATTTTGCACCGCGCTGTAGACGCGGAGTGTTCTCTTTCATCAGTGCTAAAACCCGAGATTGTTGTAGGTAAGCATTACGGAAAATAAGGCAAGACGCT
This sequence comes from Verruconis gallopava, assembly GCF_000836295.1. Lineage (NCBI taxonomy): Eukaryota > Fungi > Ascomycota > Dothideomycetes > Venturiales > Sympoventuriaceae > Verruconis > Verruconis gallopava. The sequence goes on along the minus strand of NW_015622184.1, from coordinate 144,675 downwards.
CGACTCGAGTTTTTCTCATTATCCTGGCTGATGACTGTTGGAAATCAGTGAGGCCTTTCCAGTGCCATTGCGCGGATCGTTCTCGTGGGAAGGTTTCCTCTGGTCATCAACTGCCTTTCTTTGAGGCTGTCATTACCTATCTAAGCCGCCGAGCCATGTCACCTTGAACTCGCTCGCAATGCCACTGTTGCTCGTGTCTGTTGCTCAGCGCATCCGTTCCTGAAGGCGTCAGGATTTAAATGATAGTCAATATCATTATTTGAATTGTTCCGGCCGCAAAACAAGGGCAAGTCCGCGTCACGATACACCCGGGCAAGAGTCGAGTCAGAAACGATCCACAGCGAGCCTATTACTGTAGCGCCTTAGGATGCTCTTCGTGCAGCAGCAGCTGTTGCATTAGATACCAACACCTCACCCATAGAGTTCTCCGTGCAATGGAATTTTCATCAAGTGCCGTGAGCTTGCATTTCGTGGACCAAGAGCGCTGTAGGCAATCTTGCTCCGACCAAATGTTCGAAAGCGTCCATAAAGCTTTCTGATCACCAGGGGCTTTGGCCTGGATATGACTTTGCACACTCATTCATGATAGCGTGGATGATGTACCAGATGTGGCGAACTCTCATTATGACTGGTCTTTACCGGATTCTTGTACATTGCATTGTTTCACTCCCTTGGCCTTTTTTTTAAGTGATTAGCTCCACGAATCAAATATCTGTACGAGGCTTGCTACCGCTGAGATCTGGATTGCCAGATGTACTGCCAACGTTGTTGCTGCATGTGTCTTGAATGTGAGCTGTGTAAGCTTTCACAAGCCGACAATTGGATGAGTTCTCACAGTTTTATAGGTGATTGATGATCTGAATGTCAGCACTAGCAACAACCAGCCTCTTTACCTATGCGAAGAATGCAAGCATGTCATTGAATATACTCTGCACTTTAGACAGGATTTAGCTCGTCAAAACAATCTTTGATTCAGTCAAAAGAGGTCTCGTTGTTGCAGCCGCTTGGCATGCACCGTGTTGAATACATCATCATGGATGCAGATTTCTCTTGTTGCTATAAAACACGAGGGGTTTTATTCATTATAGCGAAGCCGCACAGCCTCAAGAAGTTCATCAGTTTTTGGAGGAGCATCCCATCTTGAAGACACCAGGTAAGCCAAAGGCTTCCAGGCTCGTTTCGTAGCTTCCATATCATACACAGTTTGTACATAGGAGTCAAGACCTCTTGTAGAATGCACAATATTACACGTCGAAATTGCGAACTGGTGGCATGAAACCCATCCCGCCGCCGGAGCTCCGCCTTACACTGTGGTTCAGTGCTCGACCTTCAACAGCAGGTGCAACATCGACTTCCTGTACTCCGCCAGCGCTTTTTTCTTTGACGTGTCTTCTCAGCATTAATAAGATCTCTGAATCTTTCCATCTCGCAGGCACAGGCCTATACGCAGGCTTAAAAGTGCCCACTGTTTGAGCCCATTCTCCAGATGGCCGCGGCCTTTGCTCGTCCTTCTCGGGGTATGCAAGGCCTTGGGGCGCAGGCTCCGCAGGTGTTTCGGGAGGTTCTTGAGTTGCCCAGTAATAAATGTCCCAATCATTCTCATCCAGAAATAGATCGTACTGTTGTAGTTGGGCCGGCGTCATCGTGGCGAGATTGGCGTCTGCGAAGGTGGAAAGAAGGAGATCGCTCTCGAGAGTTCCTCTCTTTCGGCTCTGGTCTGTCAAATCTGTGTTAACAATGTGGCTCAACGTAGCGCTGACGGGCAAAAATGAAAACCGGGAGGTCGTGACGGACATAATAACCTTGCTCTCATCGTATTCATATCTTCTCCCGTTCGTCTCAATGGCTCAATTTTGAACTTGCCACCCTCAATCTCTCCAACTTCAAGCTCAGCTTTAACTGCGTTTTCCCGCCTTAATGCTGGCTCGTGGTTCTCATTCGCGGTAGCATTAGCTCTTTCGTTGGAGACAAATCGCACCGCGCAGGCGTGGAAATTCCTGTTCACGGCAACAAATGTCCGCATAGGGCGAAGGGCCGCTCTGTGTGTCGCCATTTTGATTAAGCTTGGGTTGTGGTTTTCGTATCGCTATATAATCGCCTCTTGTGTATGTTGACGAGCTTCGAAATCTGTTTCGGAGATTTCCACATCTGAAAGCGTAGCGTACCTCGGCGACATTGCAACTTGGCCTACGACGACAAACCACCATGCTTCATTCCACTTTTCTCTCATCGTAAACACGGAGCCCTCAGAGCCCCTCGAAAATTCTGACGTGGAAGATAACTCCAACTCCCGGTTGCTCTTTGGAACGATGCGTAAAGTAGTTCTCTGTTTATGCAGCATTAGGAAACTCGAATTACGTTTCAACGATCGTCGATTTCGGATTAGGCAGCCTCGAAGCCAGTACTTCGGATACTATAGGATGTTAGCAGCAGCGATACATCCATATGTCAAAGGATTTGGCTCATGCTTGGCTTTTTAAACGATTCCTTGCGTCGGACGGACAATCTCAAATCTAGGGCTTTATGCTACCTTCTCTCTGTTCCGCTATCTCGATCTGACATTGTCCTTTCTGTCTTAAGCCCGATTTACCATACTTTCAACTGAATGTCTCCTAAAACCGACGGATCTTTTCCCTTGATAGAACGTCGCAGTCGCTTTCATGGGCTATAGGATTCTCAAGTAAACCTGGCACTTAGTACAGAGCTGTTTCATGCTGGACCACCGAGCTTCATCCATACAGCTTGTGAAAACTTGTGTGCTTCTGGTTCGAGACAAGTACGGACACTTAGACTTGAGAGAAGATGTACACGCTTTGTTTGATCCATCCTTAGCAAGGCCACTGCGACATGTTGCGCTTTTAGCGTTGTAACGAACGAGGCACACGGATTCACTCCTCCTGTACCATGTAGCGCGACGGCGCGGTAATTATTATGGCATGACATTCTTTGAGTGATTGGGACCGTAACATAAGGTTGCGCGGGATCTTGCAAATACTACATCCGTTTCAGGTGAAGTCTGGAAAACCGATGAAGGATCAAGCTCTCAGTTTGAAGACACGTGAAGTCAGGACATTCTATAGCGTCATGTGTATAAGATGCAAATCGATTAAAAAATATACATGCCGAAGTTCTACGGTGCCTAGCTAGCGTTCATTTGATCATACTAGATTGAGTATATATTCATCATTCGTGGTGCATGGAATCGACTCAGAGTTTAATTAACAGTTATATTACCTAACACCAAACAGGACATTCATTAAATCTCTTCTTATTTTAAATGGCAGCTTTCCGACCAGGAATCGAACCAAGGCAGGAAACCGAGAGCGAAGATATACTTCGGGTAGATTTGACGGGCGAGCTCTTTGAGAGTGTTATCGATTCAGACTCCTTCCACTTGCCCAGCGAAGAGGATCAACGCTGCGAGGGCAACGAAGATGTTGGTTTCTTTAAGTGCTATGCCTCGTCTAGGAGCTCTGTCAGCCTTGAAGATTCCATCGTTCCAGAATTAGCTTCTAAAGGTAGGCAGTGTGTAGCCTCACCATTTCAAATGTACCATATTTGGTCGCCTGATGGGCCCGATCGCCACACATGTATACTCTCTGCTCCCGAGCGAAACCCAGCCTTCTTAAAAACACAACTGATAACACTACCGGTCGATAACTTCGGCCTTGAGGGTGAATGCTGACTTCGAACAGTGTCTACGCTTCCTGCTCCACGTTGGAAAAAAAGGGATTGGAAATCATCCGGCGCATCCTTCTCCCCTAGAGAAAGACAGTCGAGTGCCAGCCCAACTGAAAGTGAAAAAGCGCAGCAACAAGACTTGGATTCACAACGAAACCCATTATTGTATGAGACCTCAAACGGAGCACCCATGCTGATCAAGGGATCCAACGACACAACATTAGTCAACCAAGTCGACGTGCAATCTACGACTGATCATGTCGTATCAACGCCTCCGCCTTCTGAACCGTCACGGCAGTGCAGTCTCGAGTTGGACTTTACTGAAGAACCTAGAGTCCGCGACAGAGACGGCGAGCACATCAGCTGTGAACATCCCATGTCTCCGCAGCCGACCATATGCAGTCGGCTGCAGCCGAGTGCTACACCAGCTAGCACGCCCAATGCATTCGAAAGGAAAGTGGCAGATCCCTTGATAGATCAATTTCCAGCAGAGCCGCATGGCGAAATGTCTTCTTATCCGGCCTCACCCCTCGAGTCTCATTCAGAAAGCTTTTCATTAACCCCGCCCGCCACGCAGCCAATGAATGCAAACAAGTGGAGCTCCGAAGAAATCCCTCTCATGCAAGTTCTTACCTTGCCAGCGAACAAGGCTGACTGCTGGACCTTCACCGGACAGCCAAGCGAAGTCGCATGTTGTGGACCTTTACCTGCATCATCTTCAGGGCTAGGAATATACTTTCCCGATCACAACAATTCTGAACAGACCCAAGGAATGGACTATGAAATGTATAGCATTAGGAGTGAGATTCAAGGTTCCCAGCAGTACAGCCTGATCCATCAGCACCAGGCATCTCCCACACCAATTCGACCATTTTCCGCAGATTATTCTACCGCAGCCTTGTCACCAGCTCTGTCACAGACTATTTATCCCATGGGCCAGTTTTTAGAACAGGGGAATCTTGACATGGCTTATATGTTCCCTCCGAGGAGCCAGCAGGCTACTACCACATTCTCGCCTCAGATGCAGCCAAGACCCACATACCGACCTACTCACCAGAGATCATATTCTATTGGAGCGCCGATATCTTCGTCCACGCCCTCTATGCCCCTCCAGCCTGCGTATGGAGAAACAAGCTTCCCCGCCCACCTACAGTCGCCCTCACCGCCACCACGTCGCAGCAGAGCACCATCCTCGAAGCAGCGCTCTAAATCTGCCCATCTAAACAGCCGCAAGCCATCAATAAACATTGCGCAGCATAGCCGTCAGACTGGCAGCGCGAGTGTCGACTTTGTAAATTTCACACCCGACGATTCAAAGAGGATCCTAAACGGAGTTGCACCATCGGGAAGCTCGAAAACAAAGGCCAGGAGGGAGAGGGAAGCAGCAGAAAAGCGGCGGAGATTGAGCGAAGCAGCGAAGAGGGCAGTATTGAAGGCAGGTGGGGATCTTAGCGATTTAGATCGAGAAGTGCTTGGACTGGAAGAGTAACGACCTCCAAAATTGACGTAACACCCGTGTCGTATTCTCTCACGCAAAGTCTATGGTCATCATGTTTGGACAATTTGGGACAGCACTACGCTTGCCATCTAAAGTTTAATGCTTAGTTGCTATCGCGGGATTTAACAATCTGCAGAACGATGCAGAATTGATCTATTCGAACCCGTTGTTTAGGCCACCGAATGAATTGCCTAAAATACTCATCCTTCCTTTGCCGATGACGCTCTTCCTGATGCCCTCAGTCCTCCGTCGTTCGGCTTCGCGCATCTTTTTCATTCGTTCCGCTTCTCTAGCCTGGAAATGAATGTTGCTCCTCTTGCTACCGCCCATCCGCACAGTGGTCTCATTAGTGGGCGTCGCCGTATGGGACGAACCACTTGATGTGGTCGAAAGATTCGTTGTTGCCCGCCGCAATAGACTTGGAACCTTGAAGCCGGAGTGGCTGGAAGAGTTTGATGTGTGGAACGCCATCGAACCTGCAATCTGAAACTCTTCGTCCATATTCCCAGAATTCTGACGTGACAAAGTGAGTCGATTGATGACCGACGCGCGTACTGAAGTCAAAACTGCTGAGCCATTGCCATCATTGCGTCTTCGTCGTAAGTGACCAGATTGACCTTCTTCATCATCCTCGTCCTCAACTTCTTCATCTGAGTTGTCAGAATGCTGTGAATCGGGTACTAGAGGTTCGTCGATCAGGAATGACAGGGACTCTCGAATTTCAGCCATACCGGTAGGACGCTTCGTCAAGGGCGTCTCATCCGCTAATCGTCGACGCCGAATTCCGTCACGGTTAAGATTCTCCTTTCCGACACCTGAAATAAAGTCTGCTGGTAGCTTGCGTTTTGAATCCAAGGGCGCTGCTGTTTTCTCTGTGACGATCTGAGATGCCTGCTGTAGGTCTGTTGAGGCACTCAGCTGCACCTCAGAGGAAGATTGGTGCGCATCCATGTCATCCAAGTAATCAGTATCATCGAAATCTTCACGATCCTCAATCGCCTTGAGAAAGGCCAGCTTTTTAGGGTTGTCGGCTAATCCGGTCAGCTCAGGCTTTCTCCCAAGAGTGAGTTGCTTACCAATTTTGGAGATGTTCTCATCTTCCATCATCGCCTTCCTCATCTTCTGGAACTCCAGCTGCTTGCGTTTTCTTCGCTCCGCGGCTTCATCATCTGAGTCATCGGACAGTTCGTCAAATCCAACACCACGCTTTCGCCTAAGGGCACCTGTAGTTATATCTCTGTACAGCTTGTCAATTCTCTTCTCATCTTCGGCCTTGTCCTTGTCCGCAAAAAATCTCGCCAGCTCGGCTTCATTAACATCAACAGGTCCTTCGTCGATCATCTTCTGTACTTCTTCATCAACGTCATTATCGCTCTCGTCATCGCTTGCACCTCCTAGACCAGCATATTCGTCCTCAGATTCTTCGGCTTGTTCCTCAATCATGGCTTTAGCTTCGCTACGTTTCTTGTCAAACGCATCGGGTAATGCTGGCTTCCTGGATGGTTTAAAAAGAGCGTCAAAAGCATTAGTCGTGAGTTCAAAGCTGCTTTCCTTGTCCCTAGCTTCCTTATCGCTCCATGTTGTCTCATCGTCTGAAGAATGAGGGTTTTGTTCTGCTCTGCGTCGTAGCTTGCCTTGCTTCGGTACGACAGGTGATTCTGAAATTGGAATCATGACTGTGTCAGCAGTGGAAAATGGTATCTCTCCAATTGGTGGTTTAAATTTTTCAAACCCTGCATCTTGCGTCGGCTCTGGAATTTCTGACAGCTTGGAAGGTGATATCTGACTGCCAACAGCCATAGGCGTTATAACTTGTGTGTTGTTAAAACGAGGCGTTGGAGTTATAGGGTAATCTTGTTTTGCCGGATTGATTACATCTACTTGACTGCTTTCGACCAGTAGACCTGCAGATGCACTTGTCTGGGATCCGACGGGTGAAGATGAAGAAGGTCCGTTTTGAAGGAATTCTGAAGCTTTTCGGGTCTGTGCAGCTTGCGCGTCGTCTTGCTGCGTTGCCAAGTCTTCCATGGTGCCCTTAAACATCTGAGTTAGACTCAGGTTGGGGTTTGGAAGGGCGAAGCCAAACGCATTGAATGGGGATGACTGCATTTGAGTCGAAGTTCGTATTGTGGAGTGAACTGTGACTGCCGGTAGATCATCGTCCTCATCGTCTAGAATGACATTGCGATGTCGAGATTTCTGGGGCGCTATTGTTGGCGTAACATCCTCGTCATCTGTCAGTGTTTGAGCATTCTCGACCGTAGTATCACCGTGAGCGTCCTCGGGAGATTTGCCATCTTCATCCGCCTCCTCTGCTTCATCGTTAACAAGTCCAGTCGGGTCCATACCATGCCCATTTTTGTCTACAAAACCACTCTCCTCTTCCTCTTCCTCCTCCTCAACTGCATCTCCATCATCTTCCGATCCTGATATCTCAACCTCAGGATCATCATCCTCTTCATCTCCTTCAAACTCGCCGTCATCACTTTCATCATCGCTGAGCAGAGCATAATTCTCATCAATATCTCCACCATTCTTCTTCGCCGCTTCTCCTTCTTTTCTGGCCAGTTCCATCGCTTCCTTTCTAGCCTTCTCAAGCTGATTTTCAATGAACAGTTGGTCTTCTTCCATTTCTTCCTCCGTCTTGAAGACATAACCGCGTGCTTTCATAGTTTCTATGCGCTCATGCTTCTCCGCTGCCATTTGTCTCTGCATCTCTTGAGCGAGCTTAATTTGCAGTTGGGCCCGGGTCATAGAATGCTTGCTAGCTCTGTTATTGTTAGAAGGCGGACTGACATGGGAGAGAACACGAAGACTCAGGAGCGGCACAGGCTCCATGGAGTTCTTTCTTGGGACCCTATCGAAGACTGCAAGGGCCTTAGGCTGTTTGAAAATAATCTCGAGGTCATCATCAGAATCTTCGGGTCTCGAAATAGGACCTAGGTCGGCAGATCTGCGAGATCCCTTGCTGAAGAGCTGAGTGGGTTTTGATTTTGGTGACGAGGATGGCAACGTCTCTTTGCCCTTCCCTTTATCCATATGAACCAGCTGCCCAGATGAAGGCGGCTCAAGATATGGACGATGATCATGGTTGTCCTCGTCGGTAGGTACGGTTGTAATGACATACTCATCTTCCGAAGCTGATTGCACGATTGAGCGGCTCTCCTTTTGCGAATCCCCCAGGCTTGGTGGGCTACTCGGTGGTGTGTCCTTCGAGACTTGAGGTTCGCTGTCCGAGGAAACAAGAGCTCCATGATTTCTGGACTGATCATCTGAAACGGTAGATGACAGGCCCAAAGCGTTGACAAAATCCAGTGTGGTGAACTTTCTTTTCACACGCGCTTGATGTGCCAATTGCTGGTTTCGTGCTATGCGTTGTGTTTCGCGATTCATCTCTTCCAATGCTTTTTTGCTCGCCTTCCTCTGCGTCGGCCGTGAGCTCTCAGTGAGTGACTTTTGAGCGTCTTCAGTCATGCCGTCATCTATTTCTGAGGAATATATTTCCTTGTATTGCTTTGCCAACTCATTTTGCCTTTGTGCCTCCTTTCTTCGATCTGTTTGGATCCTTCGCTGTTCTTCTCTCTCCTTGGCCTCTCGTTCAGCCTTCTTTTTGGTAACTAGAGCTCTTAACCTAGCATTCCCTATTGTGCATGGCATTTCATCTGAGTCAGATGCATTGTTTTCATCTGCTCGTGGAGAAGATGAGGTGCGTCGCGATGGTGTAGGAGATACAAAAAGCCCAGCAGAAGGACTGCGTACTCTTTGCTGCTGCTTGGGCGACGAAAATTGCACAGCAGGGGACTCGGATGGGAGTTTCGGTTTCGAATTTACCATTGTGACCAGCATGTCGTCCTCACGACTTCTGACCTCTTCGCGTGGTGTTGTCCCACTCGGTTCCGACTCAAGCTTCGACTCAAGCACGGCGGTGTGCTTTGGTTTGGAAAATATGCTTTTCATCAGACGTGCATAAGCAGCACTGCCATCCTCATCGTCTTGAGTCGTGACGTGAGTAGTAGGCGAGCGATTGACCAGAGGTACTTGTGGAATAGCTTCATCCTCGAGGTCAATGTCGAAGTTAGAAGCTCTTGTATCCTTGGCAGACTCGTCTTGCGAACTTGAAGGAAGTGCCTTCAACAGCGGATCCAAACTCTCTGCGCCTTCATCTTCGCTATCGGACCCTTCCAGCAATGCCACTATGGTGTCTCGGGCAAAAAAGCGACTGCTTGAATGGTCGGACTGCGCCGACGCAGCTTGTTCCGTAAACAATTGAGTGCGTGAATCGAGAGAATCTGGGTCCATTTTTGTGGGCTAAGTATATGATCTAGAGTCAAGCACGGTTTAGACAAGCATTGTAGCAGTTGATGGGGAGCAAAGTTCGGTGCAAAGTTGGTGTTGGCGAGTGCACGATCGCGCCTCGACGCGAACACGAACAAACGCGCCGCAAGGCTGGGAAAAGCAAGGCGCGTTTGCTGGAGCTTGGCTCGTTTAACTTGACGTTGTTCAACACCACGCCAATCATCTTCTTTGCGCTCTCGCCATCGTTAGCAACGCGCTTCTAGGACAGTCTCTGGTCAACATAACGCAATTCGATTGCTGGTCTCACTGCTTAAATACCCGACATCTCTGCTGTCCACCGAGATGAGAGGCTGTCTGTCGGACCGAGCTACCGTTGCCAGCAGACTGTCTTGCCTACAGTATTACAATCCATCACCTTGGGACTTTTTTTTTTGGATGTGATCTGGATGCAATCCATCTCACCCTCTTCTTTGTATTGTTCAGGCGCTGGTCATCTGGTGCTGTCTTTAAAACTCCAATGCTCGTCTTTGGCCGGACTACAGCCCGTTGTCCTCACGCAATACATCGCAATCTTCACGTTCAGAAACTCGATCGAATAGATTCGTATGTCCTTTCATTTGTTTTGAGACTATGGAACCGCATTTGAGAAAGAAAGCTTGAATGAGTTGCACCTTTGAGATTTCAGAGGCTCTTAGATGGCGTCCTGCTTAGTTTATGTCACACCAATCCTTCATTAGACGTCCAATCCTGGTCTCTAAGCGAATGCACATGACAGGTCAATGATGGCACTAACACTGTTGCGCGCGGATCCGTGCATGGAGCACCTGGCCCACGTTGCTCTTCTGATAATAAGACTTCTTTTATACTTTGCACCGCGAAAGACCCGGAATACGCTACGCTCAGCCGATGCTCATTGTCAATCATGCCTCATGTTCAAGAGAACAAAACGGGACTTCTTATCTGCTTGTCTCATTTCGCAAAGATCTTTGTGATCCACCTTGTGAAACTCGAAGACACTCAGCCGAAATTGTGCACCTGCTTACTATCAGCTGGCTCTCTTTCCGGCTACCTGTTAACTGGGGCTGTACCACGCTCTTGCTGACTCTGGAATTTTGCTCAGATGAGCTGATGAGGCTGCTATTACCGGATGCTGGGCATGGAGCAATTTTTGCTCGGCAAAGGTGACAACGAGTGGATCCTGCTTTGATATCCCATACGTATGCTCATGACATTAGCACAAATCCGTCGGCAGTAGAACACAATTGCGCGTAGGGCACATTAAAATGTTCTTCTTCACCACTGCAATGCGAGCTCGTGTCCCATGTGCCCATAGCACGCGCAGTCTGCATTTGCTCTCCTGGACCCCCTTTTCGTCGCTAATTTCTCCAGCGCATGAATAGGGAGAGGTCAAAATGAAAATTCATCTGTTGCTGCCCACATTACTTTCTTCTAATCAGCAGAAGCGTTCTTCAGACCTCTTTGGATAGTTCTGTTCCAACTTTGGCATTATTCCAGACCTCGAAGATTTTTCTTTCTCAGATCCAGTATTGGCAGACACAAATGTATCCGGACGCGTCATTGCTGAACTGAATAAGAAGTACCAGAAATCTGGTATTAAGTCTTATGTAGCTCTTATTCAAAAGTGTGAGAACTAAGAAGTCGAACTGTTCATGTTCGAGCAACAACCATCTCACACTGAATCTCTATTATAGATAATATAAGTCCAAGCTTAGACTGTCCATATTTCCGTTTCAAGCCAAACAACTGGGCCGAGAAGCACCTCGCAATTGGTCGACTTCGCTATGGTGGTCTTGATGGCTTGTGAAACGCGGCCATGAGGATCACATTGAAAGCCCATTGAATGCGCCAGCCAAAGAGCACGATTTTCAATTTGTCACCAAAGCTCCAAGAAAATGTGCAAACACAACTTCAGCAGCCATCAAAACAGCAGGAAGTAAGCAGCACTGCTTACGTTGAACCAAGATAGTACTTTTCTGACAGCAGAAGCCACAGCAATCGTCGATGCTTCAGATATGAAGAATAATTCTATGTATCTCTGCCCTGTGACAATCGGTGGGCAGAAATTGATGCTTGACTTCGACACCTGCTCTAGAGACTTATGGGTTATATCAAGTCGTCCGGACCAGGCTACTCAGGCTTTGTTCAAGTCAGATGGCCACACAATCTATGATCCTTCTCGATCTCATACAGCTACAGCAGCTCCTGGTGAAACCTGGAAGATCGAGTATGGTGACGGAAGCAATGCCTCCGATGATGTTGCCAATGACACCGTCACAGTTGGCAATATAATCATTGAAGCACAGGCTGTCGAATGTCGAGCAGCTTTCCCAGGCTTTTCTAGAGAGCAAGGGTGACGGTCTACTTGGTTTTGTGATGGGCACTATCAGTAGAATATCCTTATTCCTTGCCTGTCCGTGCACGACTGATCAACTGTAGCAGACACAGTCAAGCCAAAGAAGTTACGTACTCCAGTTGAAAATATGGTCTCTCAAGGCGACATCCCTCCCGTTTACCGACTCTTTGCCGTCTGTCTTTCTAGCTGGAAAGACACTGACGAACCCGGCCAGGGAAAGAGCTTCTACACCTTTGGCATGATCGACCAGACAGTCATGAAGCGCTGCAACGCCACAGATTTCTTCTGGACACCACTTGTCGACCAGTTCCGGGGCTTCTGGGAGTTTCCTTCAAAGTTCTTCGTGGTAAATGGGACAACGATTCCTCGAAAAGCTGCCCAGAAGGGAGGAAATAGTGCTATCGCTGGCACTACTCTTGCCCTACTAGATGACGAAACCTGTGTTGCAATCTGTGAGAATTTAAGTCTCTTTTCCAACTCACGTGCCACATACTAACCAAAATATAGACAAATGCATCAAAGGCAGCCGATACGACTACCAAAATCAAGACTATGTCTTCCCAAGCAACACACCTGAGCGTGGACTTTCATCCGTTGGCTTCTACGTATGCAACAGGGCATCTTTTGGTCCGAAGGAGTCACTTTTGTTCGCCGAAACTGAACCTGGTTGGAGCTACGGCGGCATCCAGAGCCGTGGTGATCTACCATTCGACATTCTAGGCGACACTTCCCTGAAAGGCATATATGCGGTATGTTTTCACCATATTCCAGCCGTTCTTTGGATTGTAACATTTTTTTCAGTGCTTTGACTAGGGTAAAAAGCGCTTCGGTGCGGTGCAGCACAATTTGGAAAGCCAGGATCTGAAGCTGCAGTAGAGGCGTAGAACTTTGGAATGGTTTGAAGGTTGAGATAACCCGAATAGGACTGTCTAGGGAGAGCCATGTAAGACAGACTTAGCCAACCACGCTCTTTGACCTACGCTTAATTTGTTCATGACTATTTTCTGGCTCACAGAGTTCTCGTCCGTTATATTCATGTCTCACAGCTAATCGTTGAAGCTGGCTTGATATATCACTTGCGGAAGGACGATATCCACCTAAATTACTCAGATTGATTGATTGGTTGATTGCCAGCCTTCCGACGCCGTAACTAGCTACAGAATGCTATAGGCTTGACCTGTTGCTCGCAAGTCGCAAGCCTCTTTTGGGGGAAATCAGTATGCATTGTGTTCAGCCCATCCATCGCTCCTCTAGAAGTTTCCATTCATGAGTTCATCATGCTACATCATGCAAGTTAACCTCTCGACATGACACCCCAAGCACGGATCTTGTTATCGGTGTAACCAGAGAACAGAGTCTGACCATCCGCGCTCCAAGCCAAGCTCACACATTCAGGTTCCCTGCTCTTCTTGCCAACCTCGACGTATTCAGGTTTCAGCTCATCCACCTTGCTCTTCTTCTCCAAGTCGAAGATGATGATGCTGCTCGAGGTAGCCGCACACAGCCAGTAGCGGTTTGGAGAGAAAACAAGAGCGTGAATCTCGTCACCGGCAGACAGTGAGTACAAGTGCTTAGACTCGTTGAGGTCCCACAGCATTGTGGTGCCGTCCTTGCCGCCAGAAGCGCAAAGCGAGCCATCGGGGGAGATAGTGACGGTATTGATATAACCGGTGTGACCAATGTGATCAGTCTGGATCTTGCAAGTAGCCAATTCCCAAACCTAATAAGATATGTCAGTAAGAACCAACATCCTCCATGAACCTTGGTATGCACGTCATTTAATTACAAATCAGGGCTTATGGTGATTGTTTGTCTCATGGCCCGAGGGCTCTGAAGTAGCAAATACTATTGTTCAAGCAAAAGCATCATATGAACGAATTGACATGGCGAAGAGCTCTAGATGTCCTAGGGGTTCCGCTTGCTTACCTTGACGAGCTTATCCCAACCGGCGGACACGATGACCGGATTCTGAGGGTTAGGACTGAACCTCACACATGAAACCCACTCAGTGTGGCCCTTCTCTGTGATGGTGTATTTGCAGTCGCCGAGTGTGTTCCACAGTTTGATTGTCCGATCGCGCGAGCCAGAGACAATTTGTCGGTTGTCTGCGGAGAATGAAACGGAGAGGACATCATTGGTGTGGCCAACGAAACGTCGGGTAGTAGTGCCGGTGGCCAGCTCCCACAGACGAAGAGTCTTGTCCCACGACGAAGAAAGGGCGTAAGCACCATCGGATGAGATAACCTGTTCTCCTTTGATCAGCGCCCATTACACAGACTTCGAAAAATTGGTCAAGAGACATACGCAGTCCGAAACGATGTGTGAGTGGCCATGCAGACTTCGCTTCGGGTAGCCATAGCTGGTCTCGTCGCGGGTCAGGTCCCAGATGATGAGAGTCTTGTCACGAGAGGCCGAGAGGAGCATGTTTGGGCTGGCAATTCAGTAAGCATCCACCAAGGAAGAGGCTCATTGCAGTCATCGCAGCATACTTCTCCAGAGACGTTGCAAGCGCCGTAACCCATCCTGAGTGACCCTCTAGGGTTCCTCGCAGTACTAGTTGCTCACCCATCTTGCGTCAAGGAAAATGTGAGGCAGGGATTGGCAATTGTTGTATGGACTCGCAAGCGTGTTGTCGCAAAAGTTCGTCAGGTTGAAAATGTGAAATGTGTGATACGCTAGACTGCATTAAGGTTTTAGGGCGCCAAGATTTAAATCACGTGAATCCTCAGCTTCCAGCCACAGGTGGTCTAACGTCTAATTACCTGAAGTTAGACATCTTCAGCATCATGGCTGAGTCATTTAAAATATCATTGTTCAAGAGATCCATGGGTATCTGTCTATTATCTATTACGCCTAATATCACTAGCGTTACTCGCATGCGCCAGCAAGAATTTGCAACATATAAGTGTTAATTTGCACGCTTTCGTCCATTCTGCTTCCTGGTTACCCAGTCCACTCAGTCGAATGCTGTGGTCTCCAATTTTGTCCTTCTCAATCCTGTATGCAATACGCGGGCATTCTACCACACCTCCATCAGACAGCTCTATCGGCGTGCGATGCGCATGATCAATAAGCTGACGAAGGCACTCCAGGAACGCTATCATAGCAGAGTCAAACTCGCTGTGGAAGAGTCCTCCAAGCGTCGATATAGCGTCACCTTGATGGTAAAGTTTGTAAATATCCGCTCGAGGTTTTGTGAGATGTGATGGGTCATTGCTAGCGCTACGTGGAGTTTTGTACTGCTTGATTCTGGATGTAGAGCCCATTGGCAAGAGCTCGTAGCCTTTGAAGGTGTAGTTAAGCTTCTCAGCCACCGTGACAAGCAGTAAACAAGTATGACCCCAGGCTGCATTTATCTCGCTCCAATCCACAGGTCGTTCAGGTAGACGGCCTAAGCGTAAACCGTTAATTGTTCCAAAGAAGCCATCATGACCGATGGAAAAGGTGTCGTTGTACACATTTGCGCGACGTAAACGTTCAAGCTGTTTCGAATCGTGGTCATATTGGTTATTTAAACGGTCACGCTCATTTTGCAGAGCGGTCAACTTCTGGGAAAACTCATTTCTCTCCGCCCAAAATTTCTCCTCTTGAATGTCAAGTTCACGTGCTTGTGCCTCAAGATCGAGGATTTCAGCTTCCATGGCGGCTTTCTCTTTCTCAAGCTCTTCAAGCTCAGCAAAGGCTGCTCTTTCCTGGGCCTGGATCCTTTTAAGCTCTTGTCTCGCTTGCTGTAGTTCTTCATCTGTCGGCACATCTGCATTGGCCTGGCGTAAGAACTCTACATACGCGTCTCTTTCTCGTGTTACGTTGCCCAGCCTTTTCTGTAGCTGATCAACAAGACGTTCAGTGCATTCAACGCAGATAGGATGATCAATATCCGCTCGCGCAGATAAAATCTCAAAAAGCCTATTTGCAGTTTCCATACGACTTGAAATCGAGTCCTCGTCGCCTTGCTGATTCACCGCTGGGTGGGAACCTCGCCTTCTGGCCGAAACCGATTTTTGGTGAGCAGATGTTTCATTGCTAGGAAACATTTGAGAGTCCGTTAGCATGATGAATGACATATCTGGTGTGTCCTTGGACATTGAGTTGCTTGATCTAGCTGAGGCCTGTCGGCTGGAACCAACAGTTCGCCTGAAGACAGGTTGCTTTGCTTTCTTTGAAACTCGATCGTACTCCTCACGCCTTTCGGCTGAGAATGGAGGTCTGCCATGCTGAGTACTGTTCTTATCTTTCGCAATAGTGCTACCTGTGGATTCTATTAAGATTGTTAGGAACCGAAGTCGAAACTCCCAGAAAGACTTGCCTGCTAGCAGCTTGAATGCTGCTGGGTTCAGTTCATTCAAGGAGCTGTCAAGTCTGAGTGGCGTTCTGCACTCCTGACAATACATGATGGTAGAATCACATCAAGGGATTGAGATGCCCACAAAGAAACTCCGAATCTCTCCCGCGGAGAGTATAGGCGCTTGGAAAGTAAACGTTTCCGTCAGAATGTTCCCAAGAGAGGTGCTTGCTAAAAGCAACAGGATCGGGTAGTTCTAAAACTAAGCGTCCGCGGGAATAGGAGCGGCTTCTACCAGAGGACTATTCAAAGCTCATGTCAGGGCATAAGTGTTGCAACTATTGGACTTTACTTCTTCCAACCTGTCATTGTCGCCAGGTGACTACATCAGACGCGTTTTGCCTTGCCGCCTGGTGTGGCGCTCGCCGTGCTTGTGAGTCGTTCTGTGCGAGCATTGCCACTTGCGGGGTGTGGCGAGTGCTTTTTAGGGAGCTCGAGCCTGTGCAAGTCGCGTCGCTTGTTCGCGTCTGGACTTCTCCCCACGTCAATAGCTGAAGCAAGTCATCATGGACACCCTGCGCCTAACTCACGCCTCTTAACTTAAAATCATGCAGTCTTACTTGCAACGCTTTGCTGGATCGAAGCGATCCTGGCTGCCCGAACCTGACCCGGATGACATCGAGCTCTCTGCGAAACGACGCCGTAATGATGAACGACATAGGTCGAGATGGACTTCAATCATTGATAGATATTCAAAAGACTTTTCAAATGTTGGAGATGAGATTGACCTGCGCACTGGAGAAATCGTTGTCGACAATGGTCATGTTGCTCGCATGCGCGACGAGTTCGATAATGGAGACGCATCTGCAACGTCGCCGAGATCTATGCCAGATGTTCTTGGGCACATTGTAGCAGACTATGATGGGGGCTTGGGGGAATATGAAAATGACGTTGAGAACTCAGAAGACGACTCAATTCCGGAAAGTAAACGCGAAAGTAGTGGAGACGACGAGGAGGACCTTGAAGAGGATGAGTTGAATTTGGACTGGCCAGCACCTAGTTCTCCATGGCAAAGACACAAATCATCAAAGGTCGGCGTTAAAGATCAATCTTCTACTACGGAAAATAATTCTGTGGCTGCAGGCGAATTCATTGAAAATGAATCTCCAACACAAACAAGAGAGCTCGCTCACTCCATTGAGCGCAAGGAAACTGGAACTTTCCAGCAAACGCCTCTTCCCTTGCCTCAGTTCGAGGTACCACAACTTGGATTGGGTGAAAAGTTGGAAACAGCAATGCAAGCAATGACCACGGCGATGGGTGCTGCAATTCAGACACAGTTGATGGCTTTCATGAACATCATGCTAGCTACGCGACAAAATTCGACCGATTCGCCGAGTATCTCTACACCAGAATCTCCTGTGCTCTCGTCTACTGTTCGATCAACTCCAACATGCCTACCACAACAGCACAAAGAGATTCAAAGTAGAACACCATTACATATGTTACAAAGCACCTCCGCAACGAGAACTATGAATTCGCAAGATAGGCCTGTTGTTTCTCCACAAATATCATCTGGTCGTGTGAGAGAAGTAACATCCAGAGGCGACGTTATCAGAGAACAAACGCCAGGCTTTGGATCCCTATGGTCGGTGCCAGTAAAGAGGAAACCTGGTCGGCCGAAACAGCAATCCTCTTCAAAATCATGTCCAAGAACTAGCGGAATAGCAGTGGCACCAAAACGACTGGAAAAGCAAGAATGTGTTTCTCCTCGGCTGGCGGTCAGTGAAAAGAAAAGATATCCTAGAGACGAACGTCCTTCAGCAGAATTTGATTCGCAAGGCTTCACATCCTCTCCAACCCTTGGTCGCCATGAGCGCGAAATCACGATTTCTACTCCACGTGACAACACATGCGAACCTAACTACAGTCATAAATCGTTCAACAAGACTACATCAGGAGTACCAAGGATGACGTATGAAGCTGTGAAAACTCACAAAGTGAAAGACAAAACTAGTCAGAATTATCACCAAAAAAGCATGTCCTTCGTTGTCGACTCTGATGAAGACGAGATCGGTATGACCACTGGATCGAGTTCCGCGAGGCAAAGGGGAGATTCCAGCTCATCTCAAACCCCTAAAGTTACAGATCAGGATGCAACGACTATTGCGTATGAACAACATTCGCAAGAATATTCATCACTCTCAAGAGCCGGATTGCGCAACCGTGATAATAATATTAACTATAACGAAAAGGCCGTCTTCTCCGATATTTTTGGTAATGTGGGGTTAGATGACAACAACTATTCCACAACCTCAAATCAGCTGAGACATTATGGCAAGCAGCCTAAGCTGAGCCAGGCAAGCGATCCTGAAAATGAATTCCAAGGCAACGACATCAATCAGGATATGACATCTGGCCTTTGGCAAATGGATCCCAACGCACTCAAAGGCCCTTTGGTGATTTACGATGTTCCTACTTCACACGAACCAAGTAAGCAAGCAGCGAACGTTGCTGTTTCAAGAAGCCATCCTAAGCATCATGCCGGCGATGCGGTCTCAAACACTGCCCGCACTAGTGCGACGGTCACGAATTATGAAGAACTAGAAGCTAGATACGCAGCGTTTACCACTCGCAATAAGAGGGAAGAGATCAAGTACGAAGAGCGACCCCCACCCCACCCTTGTGCTCACTGCAAAACCACTGCGGCCACAAGTTGGTTACACAATCCGGATGGTGGGCTCCGTCGCATCTGCAATGCATGTTTCTCTTATTGGAAGAAGCATGGCGGTCAGAAACGCCCCGTTTCACTTGAGGAACCCCGAAGTTTAAAGGGCAAGCTACCATGTGCCAATTGTGGTCAAATCGCAGCTTCAGATTGGAAGTTTGAGATTGATGGTAAACGAATCTGCAAGCCTTGTGGTCGATACGCAAAGCTGCATAATGGAGCCAGGAGGCCGGTTCCCCATCCGAAGATGTACGAGTGCGAGCGCTGTCACAACCAGGTCATCAAGGTGTGGATGCTCTCTAATCGGGCTAAAATCTGCATCGACTGCCACAATGAGATCTTTGCAGACTACGAACCGGACTAGGACAAGTCAGATTCTAGTGTGCTGCTTGACTCCAGCGAGGGCTTTTTCTATCAAGGTATGTTGATATATGCGTACAAGTTTCTCCCCACAGCTGCGATCTGTAAAAGATCTTCTAAGAGTTTGCATAATGCATCCGGTATGCCATATAAGGTATGCCATTGCATGACAGCGCCGGCCTGGCGGCTGGGTCTCGATGGGGCACTGATTTGCGAGTTCTGCTATGTCCATGTCAAGAAGATGATCAAGGAGCATGATTTGCAAGATCAATTCGCGG
The DNA here is from genome assembly GCF_000836295.1 of Verruconis gallopava. Classification (NCBI taxonomy): domain Eukaryota; kingdom Fungi; phylum Ascomycota; class Dothideomycetes; order Venturiales; family Sympoventuriaceae; genus Verruconis; species Verruconis gallopava. The sequence goes on along the minus strand of NW_015622184.1, from coordinate 125,178 downwards.
CGGCCCAGGTTCTTTCCATACGTGTTGCAAAAACGTCTGGTTTCGGTTGCAACAAATGCCAGAGTGTAATCGTGGGTACAAAATGGCGCGGTGATGTTGAGCGTGGTGTCATCTTGTGCACTCCATACTCGGCCAGACTAACGGGGTGCGTCGCCGATGTCATCTCTAGGAATCTGAAATGGAAATGCCAGAGCCATTTGCATCTGAAGTGCTTGAATTTAATGACGGAGACAATGTCAAAAGTTGAAAAGGCACCAGTGTGTAATCGAAATCCTGCTATGATTGCTCTCAACAAGGGGGAGTGGTCAATCATGGGAAACGGCGAAGTAATCGATAACGAGGCGATGGTTCAGAAAAGACGAGATATAGGGATAGAAAAAGTACATGTCGATGCAAAGTGATAGACAATCATTGGCCGGCATTGAGAACCTCCGCAAGGGACGTATCTGTACAGCCTCCAACAACCCCGGTTTTTGCCCAAAATTTGCTGAGGTGACGGGTTCCTGAATCGCAAAGTATGGTAACTATCCTGTGGCCTTTGCCTATTTGTAAAGCATACTTTGTCGCGGCAACGCCTAAGAATGAAGTGGTTAGCTCTTGAATAGCAAGTTGCGGAGTCAAAAGCAAATCAATCATACTCACAATTAACAGCGCTCGAGCTCCCTACAAATATTCCATCTTTTTCAACTAGCCAACGCGCCATTGCCATTGCCTGATCATCTGTGACTCTGATTGCGTCGTCGATGAGTTCTCGTCCTGCTTCAAAATTAGCCGTCACGCGATTGATGCCAATGCCCTCTACAATAGTGTCCACTTGATGCCTGCGTCTTGTACCTTCCCGCTCTCTCACATCGAACATGACACCGTATTTGACCCTATTGTACAAACCGCTGCCCTGCGGGTCGGCAAGACACACTTTCAACCTGGGCAGTTTGGGCTTTAAATACAAGGCCACCCCAGATATGGTTCCACCAGTTCCTGCACCAGTCACAAATGCATCAATTTTACCACCACATTGCGCATATATCTCGGGCCCTGTTCCCTCAAAGTGTGCGCGCCAATTTGCTTCATTCTCGAACTGATCCGCAAAGACACCTCGACCTTTTTTATTTGGATCATCAGAATGCTCCTTCGCCCTACGCTTTGCAACGTTGACGAATTGTCCTTGATCTACGATAGGTGCTGGCCGGACACGCTCGACTTCGGCGCCAAGCTTGAGTAGTAGATCCGATTTTTCCTGGGCTTGGTCGTCAGGCATGCAAATGTGTGCTAGATAGCCACGTGCTCGACATATGGCAGCGAGTGAGATTCCGGTGGAACCAACAGTTCCTTCATAGATCATGTCCCCGGAATGAGGTGTCAAGAGTCCTTCCTCTTCGGCATATTTGATGATGGACAGTGCAACTCGATCCTTGGGACTATTACCAGCGCCATTTAGAAACTTCATAGTATGTTAGCTTTGCGCAAATGTATAGACGCACGGAAGAAGAGAACATACTTCGGCTTTGGCTAATATTTCGCATCCCGTTTCGTCAGAAAGGGACTTGATCTTAAATAATGGTGTGTTTCCAATGCATCCTTCTATCCCGACTGGTATGGCCATTTGAGGTTGCATGGTGATTTCATCTTCGGTATGATCCTCGAGCTTGACTGTTTGAGATATCCAAGGTATGCTATTTCTGCTTCTTAGAATTGACAGTCGCCGTCTTCGCTGTTTGTATCGTCGTTCTAAATCGGGATACACATCTTTGAATCCAAGGGTTAGAAGTACGCCCGCCAGGACCCCCAGACCAAGATATAGACACGCCCTTTGCTCAATCATCTTGTCATAGTTCCAAGCTCTTTTATGTAAAATTTATATCTAATTCCTTAAGCAGTATGTCACTGATGCATTTTGTCTTGTGAGCCGTCGCGATTCCCTACAGCTCTTCAAATTGAACCTTATACCGTACTCGAAGAAGATTTTCTGGACTCAATAGCTCAATGTCCAATTGAGCTCTCTCCACCGGCCAACCTCACACGTTTGCTATCGCAGTCCGTATCATGGACTCCCCTTTAGTCAATCGCATTTTCAGGCGTCTGTTTGCGCATGAAACATGTTCTCGATATCGTATTTATCGGCCCCGAAATATCAATGGCTCTCAAGCTTCCCTCACGCAAGCGCGATACTTCTTGTGGGATGCACAGGAACGTGAGCAACAGAAGAGATATGGAGGGAATGAGAAAGCGCGGAAGGACAACTTCTGGAGGGCAAGGAATGATCTCTTACTCACCGATCACATCGATGACTACAAGAGATTCCCTCTAGTTACTGCAGATCATTTGCGTCCGCGAAAAGAGAGGCCCAAACGTGTGAAGATGACTGTAAGGGACTTCATAGAAGGTACAGTCCATTCTGAGTGCACTCAGGTGCAGTAACTAATCCTCCAGTAGACAGTCTCTACAACCCCAACTATGGCTACTTCTCCAAACAAGCCGTCATCTTTTCTCCGGGCGAACCATTTGACTTTCAGAATATGAAAGACGAGCCAGAATTCTACAAAATCCTCGGAAATCGCTATAGTGAATTCGAGGACGAGCTAGATGCGCAGGAAGTGAACGAGACGAGGCAGCTATGGCACACACCTACAGAATTGTTTAGACCCTATTATGGAGAGACCATGGCCCGCTACATGGTAGCCAATTATCAGCTGTTATTATATCCTTACTACGATCTCATTATATACGAGATGGGCGCGGGAAATGGCACTATGATGTTGAACATACTTGACTACATACGCGCAAACCATCCAGACGTTTACCAAAGGACGCAGTACAAGATCATTGAGATCTCGTCCTCGCTGGCAACATTGCAGAACAAACATCTGCGGGAATCCGCAACGTCGCAAGGACATATCGATAAGGTCGAGATCATCAACCGCTCCATCTTCGATTGGGACACCTACGTTTCATCGCCTTGTTTCTTTCTTGCACTTGAAGTTTTCGACAATTTTGCCCATGACGCGATACGTTATGACCCTAAGACGGCAGAGGCGCTACAGGGACACGTCTTAATCGATGGCAACGGCGACTTTTATGAGATCTACGAGCGTGAGATCGATGCCGTGGCGCTTCGCTACCTCAAGGTCCGGGACCTCGCGGCGACGATGCCTTTTCAGACCCCACTACGACGTCCAGGACTGATACGGCGACTGCTAAATCAGAAGACGTATACTCAGCCTCAGCTATACCGCCGAGTAAGGAGGCAAGGCAACCTCACGATACCAGAGTATATCCCAACCCGCCTCATGCAGTTCTTTGACATCCTTCACAATTACTTCCCCGCACATCGTCTGCTCGCCAGCGACTTCCACACACTGCCTGATGCCGTAGTTGGCATCAATGGGCCAGTCGTTCAGACTAGATATCAAAGGCGAATGATTCCCGTATCAACCCCCCTAGTACGTAGCTCTTTCACCACCAAAGAACTCACTGAAACATCGATGGCTGACAGAACCCGAACAGGTCCAACAGGGCTACTTCGACATCCTCTTCCCTACAGATTTCAAAGTGATGGAGGACATGTATCGTGCCATCACGGGAAAGTTTACACAGGTAATGTCCCACGAAGCTTTCATGAACCGCTGGGCATACGTGGAGGATACGCAAACGAAGTCTGGGGAGAACCCATTGCTCAGCTGGTATAAGAATGCCAGTTTTATGATTACTGTGTAGATAATTGTGTCGTTTCTGAAGAGAACGCTGCCTACGGTTAGAGACTTCACAACAATCCATTCAAAATCACGCAAATAAGACCCAATTACTTCTGCCTGGGGCTACAAAATCCATATACTTTTATTGCTACCTATTCCTAAGCGCCTGCCAACGTGGTATCATCATATTGTGTACATAAAACCGTCATAGCTATATACTATATCCGGGCACCTTACACAAGGAGATGAGCCACTAGCCCGGTCTACGCAAGAAATACAAAAGATGAGACGAGATAAACAGACCCAATTAGAGCAAAAAAAAAAAAAAAGAAGAGACGATACGATCGACACTGGACGAGCCTAGTCAAAAGTCTTCTTGCTGCCCGAGAATCCACTGATGCCAGCGTTGTTCTTGGACACAAATCCACCACCGCGGGAGTTGAAACCACCACGTCCGCCGCCTCTTCCGCCGCGTCCGCCACCCCGGCCACCAAAGCCGCCACGATTTCCGCCGCGACCACCTTGGCCGTTGTCAGGGCGAGCAGAAGCGTAATCAAGGCGTATAGCGCGACCTGCAATAGATTCGCCGTTCATTGCTTCATAGGCTGCAGTAGCTTCTTCAACTGTAGCAAAATCGATGTAGCCAAAGCCTTTGGGGGCACCGGTCTCGCGGTCAGTTGGCAGAGAAACACGGCTGATGGTGCCAAACTTCTGGAAAGCCTCCTGCACCATATTGTTGTCAACGTCAAAAGACAAATTACCAATGAACAGTGTATTGCTTGGCGTGCTCTTGGTGTCGCCAAACCTATTGGCACGTTGCTGGGCAGCTTGCTTGCGCTCCGTGCCGTTCTTGTTGTTGTCCCGACTCGTGGTGTAGTCGACGTTCATTGGGCGGCCATCGAGCATGGCACCGTTCTTTGCATTGTACGCCGCGATGGCAGAGTCGAGCTCGGCAAACTCAACAAAACCGAATCCTTTTGACTTGCCGTCATCTCTCATCATGATGGTACAGCGAACGATCTCGCCAAATTCTGAGAACTCCTGACTAAGCATGTTCTCGTCCACATTCCAGGACAAGCTGCCGATAAATAAGTTCTTACTGGCACGCTCATCAACGCCGGTCTCGGCCTGTTTAGTCTTCTTCGCCGGAGGCTCAGTGGTAACATCCGCCTTGCGCTTCTTTGATGGTGGCGCCTCCTTCTCTTCTTCCTCTTCGGACTCGTCGGAATCGTCGGAGTCATCAGAGTCTTCGTCTGAATCAGATTCAGACCCAGACTATAGCTTTTAAGCAAATGCAAGTTTAGATGAACGATCGAAGTACTTACGTCAGCATTTGTTTTTTTCGGCTTATCAGAAATCGCAGACACCTCATTTTCAGAGTCAGAGTCAGAATCGGATTCTGAATCGGATTCTGAGTCATCACTGTCATCTGAGTCGTCGCTGTCTGCAGCCGCAGGTGCAGTTTTTCCATCGACGCTCTCGTCATCGCTGTCACTATCAGAATCTGACTCCGAATCTTCCTCGACCTTCTTCGTGGTGCCGTTGGCCTTGATAGCATTATTCGTTATGCCGTTGATCTTCACCGTTTTCTTTTTTGTCTTCTCATCATCAGAGCTTGCATCATCAGAAGAGTCACTATCTTCGGAGGAATCACTAGCAGAAGCGTCGCTAGCAGAGTCATCGGAGTCGTCAGAATCATCGGAATCATCGGAGTCAGACGCGTCACTGTCGCTTTCGCTGTCATCTGAAGACTCAGAATCCACGGCCTTTTTGTCGCCTTTTCCGTTTGCCTTAATACCATTCATCTTAATATCAGGCATCTCAACGTCAGAGTCGTCCTCAGAATCGTCGTCGCTAGAAGAGTCAGGTGTTGGTTCCTTGACCTTCCTGGCTTCTGCCTTGGACTTCTTAATGTTCTCAGCTGGCTTAACGCCGTTTGCCTTTGCGACCTTGTTCTTGGCCATTGCAAAGTCTCGCTAGTATCTGCTACTAATCAGCTCTCTGGCCCACGAACGCGAGTTTTACGAAATGTGAGGCAAACAAGATTTGCCATGCCCCCGAGCCCTCAAGCAGGTACACTCTAGAAAAACCTGCCGACGTAGTTCTGGTCTCTGAAGAGACTTAAGCCACAGAGTGGTTTCATCAGACAACCCAAAAAAGTATTGCCCTCGCCCCAACAATGCTCAAGGTGCAGCAGTTAGCCCTCGAGTCTTGACGCCCCGAAGAAGGCGTACAAGCCGACAAGCCCACATGATTGACCAGTAACGAGTCTGCAAGGCAGTGTGTTCCCACAAGGCGCCGAGACATCATCACGGACGGTCAACAGCCCTCAGAACCCACAAGCCCACATGATCAAAGTTTGTGTGTTTCAATCTTTTTGCGCCTTTTGCAAGCGCAATTGTGCAACCAGGAATAGAAAGAGCCGACAGAATTACCTGGTATGTGAATTGGTATGGCTGCGAAACCCACAGTGTAGCCCTCAGTGAAGTGTGTTGATAGATCAACAAGTGTCTGTTGTTTGCCCTCGCCCACGACTAAGAATGTAGAAGATGTAGAAGATGAGCACAAGCGTTTTGTGTGCTAAACAAAGCCTAGGAGTGAAAGAAGACCGTAGAGACAGTACGAGATGGTGAGAGAAAAGGAGGGTTGCGAGTGAGTAGAGGGAAGAGAATCTTTACTTCCAGTTCCCGCCTTCGAACTTTTTTTTTTCTGCTAAAATTTCAGGTCTCATGCCGTCGGCACGCTAAACCAAAAATGGACCTTTCTTGACCGCATCTCCGCCACGAAGCTGCCGCGCTTTGCAGATGCCTTTTTTGCTGCCTTGAAGCCTTGCGATTGTTTCGTCGGGCTATGTTCTTTCCAATTGGCTGTCTCGTCGCCTCTCCTTCTGAACACGGTTCAGAGGTCAACATGAGTTCCACGCCGTCGCACAAGCCGCGCGGAAAGAGAAGGAGAAATGAATTGTCTTCATTGGGTGTCGGTCCAGGCATCGTACGGATCAGAAATGGCGTCCAGCAGCCTGGATTCCCTCTCGTCGCCTTCCTATGGCCCGCGAAGGGCGCCTCGCAATGGATAGTATTACCCTGTGTGCTCATGGTCGCGGCCCTGTTTAGATGGGCGACAGGATTCTGGGGCTATTCAGGTCTGCAAATCAAGCCGTAGAGGCATTCTTTGGTCATCCTGAATTGCTAATTTTACTTCAGGATTTCGGTCTCCTCCAATGCATGGGGACTTCGAAGCACAAAGACATTGGATGGAAATCACCACGCATCTACCCATCTCGCAATGGTATTTTTACGAGCTGCTCTGGTGGGGCCTGGATTACCCTCCAATGACAGCGTACCACAGCTGGATTCTAGGAAAGATGTATGATGCAGTTTTTATTGTCTGACCAGATGTGCCTCTGCTGACGTGCTTTCAGCGGTTCGCAGTTCGATCCGACCTGGTTCGCGCTCGATGCATCTCGTGGCCTTGATGACCCGGGTTTAAAAGTGTACATGAGAGCGACGGTCCTCATATCCGAATACCTGACCTACATCCTTTTCATCATAGGCTTCGTCCGCCGCTATCTTCGGAGACAACACGTCGACTTGTGGGATTCGAATATTGCTCTGACTGCTGTGCTGATGCAGCCCGCAACGCTTCTCATAGATCATGGACATTTCCAGTACAATACCGTCATGCTCGGTTTTGCCGTTGCGTGTATGTCGAATTTGGTGCAGGAGAAATACGCTCTTTCCTGTGTGGACTTCGTCATCTGTTTATCCTTCAAGCAGATGGGGTTGTTCTATGCTCCTGCCGTGTTCGCCTATCTTCTAGGAAGCTGCATTTTCCCTCGAATCAATATTTCGAGATTCCTACGCATTGCCATCACTACTGTAGTGGCGTTCGCCGGTGTTTTTGCACCTCTCATCCTTGGCTCGCTTTTCGACGCAAAAAGGGGGATCCAGGTGCCTCAAGTGCCGACTCCGCCTCTTCTCAAGGCGTTGCCTGTCGTCATTGATGAAAGGGCTTGGTATTATCCACCAATGCTCCAGATTGCGCAGGCCATCCACCGCATCTTCCCGTTCGCTCGAGGTCTTTTTGAGGACAAGGTTGCAAATATATGGTGCACCATTCACACATTCCACAAGTTACATGTCTATCCGTCATCTACTGTTCAGCGTCTCGCTCTGGCAGCGACAACAACGGCGATTATTCCACCTTGTACTATTCTTCTCCTCCGGCCACGCAAAGATTTGATCTTGTTAGGCTTCTCCACCGTTGCGTGGGCCTTCTTCCTCTGCTCGTACCAAGTACACGAAAAAAATGTTCTTTTACCGCTATTACCTATGACATTACTACTCACTGGCAAGAACGGTCTCAGTTCGTCCGTCCGTAGTTGGGTCGGTTTTGCAAACATGCTTGGCTCGTGGACAATGTTTCCACTTTTGAAGCGTGACGAGCTGCGTGTGCCATATTTTATACTGACACTTCTTTGGGCATATCTACTAGGTTTGCCGCCCGTATCACTCTCAGCATACAAAAATGATGAACGTGGTGGTGTTGGCCTCTTTTCGAAGTTGGTCCATCTTACTTGTTACACAGCCATGATAGCGTGGCACATCGCGGAGGCCTTTGTCAAGCCACCTCAGGGGAAACCTGATCTTTGGGTTGTTGGAAACGTATTGTTAGGAGCCGCCGGTTTTGGCCTATGCTATCTGTGGTGTCTCTGGAATCTCGTACTGAGGAGCGGCTTATTACGGTTAGGAATGCGTTCGAAAGACGCGTGAAACAGTGTAGATAAGTTTCATTAAAGATACCCAATTGCATGATTTAAGAGTTGAGTTATGCGCGCCGTATACTTTCTCTTTTGTGTATAGTACAAATCCACTCGGGACTATACTCTTGTTGATTCCGTCTATGTCTTCTAGGAACGCCGGTGATGCCAAACACCATTCCTAGCTTTTCAACGCCATGACATATAATACAGTCCTTTTTCGACCTCGCAGCTTTCCCACGCATTGATGGCTTAGTTGATTGTGAAGCCATAGCCTGCCATGCATTGTTTATATCTGCTCACGAGATCCATGCATTCTTGCTGTGGATTGTCACTCTTCGCAAAAAGCATGCATTCATCGCGCTTTGACTTCTCCTCTGTACATACGCAGCATGGCTATACGGTGCAGTCGCTCATTAGCAGTGTTTCATGCACAGCTAATGGAGGTCAGGTTGCCGTACTTTTACCTTTTGCGATGCTTGACTTTGTGGCTTCAGCTCGCAGGCAAGATCGGCTGTCGACAGGGCTGGCTGAGATGCTGCTACACTTTAGCGTCATCCAGTCAATCTGAAATACAACCTACATTGAAGGGCGCTCATTATGAAATTGACGAGAGCAGGTATTCCTCTAAAGGCGAGCAAGAAGTTCAGTGATCTAAGAACATTCGTCATTTGTCATGATGCCCAAGGCTGTTTGTTGCCTTGTTGCCTATTCTGGTGTTCCCACCGTTCCGGTGTTCCCTATGTTCCAGTGTTCACAGGTTCAACACTGCCACGGCTCGTGCCGTGACCGTGAACACCACAAAAGGGATCAAGAACCAAGGAAGGCTGTCATTCCACCCAGCACAGCTCTAGTTTGGGGATGGCATGAACTCCTTATTGTTGAAACTGCGAATCGCATTTTGAAATCACTGCGACCTTCTGGGTATCAGCCTCTGCTGAACGCTGGTCACCCAAGGACCACTTATGCGACCTTTTTCTCTAGATGCAAAAGCCCGCTCATATTAGTCACACTGCGTCGTCAGCGCGAACCAGCCCTACAATAATCTTGATACAGCTCCCTGTTTACCTTCCCGGTTGATCTTGATGAGGTTCTCCGGATGCGCGACAATACGCTCAGTCTCGTGGAAAAGCGCGAAGGATTCCGCTCAGCGTTTCAAGTCGGGTATCATTCCCAGCGCCAAACACTTAACCAAGATTTGATTCGTTTGCTTCTGACGATTTCAAGCTGAGCGGCTCGGATCTCAGGGTAGGAAACACGCACAGATAGCCAAGAGCGTTTACACGTTGTTTAGCATTTCGACCACGATTTCTGAACGCACCTGCCAAAACATGCGTCTATAATCACATTCGAGGGAAGGATTCAGGAAGAATCACCGAAGAGATTTCCACATGTGGCTTATTGGCTTTATTTCGATACGCTACATTCTCAAACTCGAACCTTGTTAGGAGGCAATCCTTCGCTTCATAGTTCCAGCCCCGTTTTTCAAGTGATGAGTATATAATGTACAATAGGAACGGCACAAGTTGATATTGACAGCTCTCCTTTCCATTGGCTTCATCAAATTTTTAGTCTGCAAGAAATCATGTCGTTTCCCTTCAACCCCCATAAAGCAGCTGGAGCACTTCGCTCCTTGACTTCTCAATCGTTTTCTGAACAAGATACACTCGAAGGTCTGTTAGGGGCTGACACGAACGAACTGCTTAATCTTGTCGATCAACTTCGGCGGAAAGGCATCCATGAAGAAGTCCCACTTCCGCAGATCATAGTGGTTGGAGACCAGTCGAGTGGCAAAAGTTCAGTCCTGGAGGCTCTATCACACCTTCAATTCCCCCGTGGTGCAACTCTATGTACCACGTTCGCCACCAAGCTAGCTCTACGGAAAAAGCAGACCACAAGCGTGCACGTTCATATCGTACCTGATAAGTTTCGACCTGAGGCTGAGAGACAGCAACTCAAATCCTGGGAGCCTGATTCCACCGAATTGAGCGAATTTCAAAGTATCGTTACGTCGGCAGGTAAACACATCAGAAACTTCGGCCACGCCCAGAAAGACTCGTACTCAAACGATGTTCTTCATATTGAAGTTTCTGGGCCTCGGTATCCCCAGCTGACGCTAGTCGACCTACCAGGACTTACAAGACGCCCTAATGAAAATCAGAGTCCCGATGACCCAGGAAAATGCCGCGAGATAGTTGAAAGCTACATAGCCGACCCAAGCACAATAATCCTAGCTATTGTCGACGCATCTATAGAGTTGGTTCGTCAGGACCCGTTCAACCTCATCAAGAAGTATGACGAAAACGGCAATCGTACAATCGGCGTTATCACCAAACCCGACCGCGCATCTCCAAGCATCGTTGAAGACTATATGGACTATGCGAGAAACACGAAGCTTCCTCTTAAGTACGGGTGGCATGTACTTAGAAATCGTGATGAGGAGTCTGAGGACTGGTCATCAGAGCAACGTGATATTGCCGAAGCCTCCTTTTTTAGGACCAGCAGGTGGGGTGCGTTGGAAGCTACACAGTTGGGTGCCAATTCCTTGAGAACAGCATTGAGTCAACACCTGGAACAAAAAATTCGGGATATTCTGCCTACGATGATCCCGAAAATCCAGAGCACTTTAAAAAGCCTGAAGACGCAGCGGGATGTACTTGGTCCTCCTAGGACCTCAGTTGATGAACAAAGACGTCATCTCAACAGAATTGCTGACGATTTCACAAGCTATATTAGGCGAGGAATGGAAGGCAGGGCCGATCCGGAGCTCAAGCTCATAGAATACACTGGCTTCTCCACGCTTCGTTCCAACATCAATTCTCTGAACAATTATTTTATAAACGAACTCCGAAGTCAACCATTCAGTAGCATGGTTCTAGGCCCTCCAGAAAATGTTTCAGATCCACTTTCCGCAGTTAGGGACTTTACAATTTCTGATGAAACATTTCAAGAAGTGAAGCTGATTCACCAAATCAATCAGCCTATCGGTTCTCAACGTGGAGTTGTAGACAGGAATATCTTGTCATCTGTGCTTCTTCAACGCGTGATTAATTCAGGTGAAGGTTCGTGGAAGGACATTGCCGAAAAGCATATCCAAAATGTTTGTGAAGCTGTGGCGAAACATGTGCGGGCGATCGTGGATTATACCGCAGGAAACGAAACAGCAACGAACTTACAGCTTTACCACATAGACGATGAACTTGCCAAGAAGAATGAGCTTCTTCAGGAAAAGCTCTCGGAGCTGTTGAAGCCAATACAACAGAACTGGGGGTCTTCTACTTTAAACCTCTTGTGGGACGCCCCACATCGAAGCTTGAAGTCTAGTGTAGCAAGGGCGAACGTGGGAAAGTCTTCAGGTGACGTGGAAAGTGACTATGAACTAGCAATAAGGGAGACAGCATTACACTACGTGGTAAGTGGCCTCATTATTCGTTTTTTTGTTACGGTGTTGCGGCCAATTGCTGCTTGTGACACACCTCCGATAATAATTCTTTTGATGAGAGTAGAGATCCTAGGTCCGTACATCCTTTGCTGCTCTGTTTTCTGACATTTTCATCTAGATTATGCTCGGCAGCTTTTTGGACAATGTTAGCCTCCTCGTTGTCGAAATGAACATGATTCAAGATCTTCCAAATCTCTTCAATGCTAGTGGAGTTGCCAAAATGAGCAAGGAAAAGCTACACATCCTTGCTGCGGAACCGGGCGTCCAACAGCATCGACGCAATCAACTGGACAGTAAGATTGACGACCTTGAGCAGTCCATCAAGCTATGCCGCGAATATGCGCTCGGTGCTTACAAGACAGCCTCGAAAAGGTCGGCAGATGCTAAACTGGGAGGATACGTTCACGATTATCGCTTCCGTGCAAGTCCCCTTCCACTGGACTCTGATGAAGTGACCCTCTCACCGCAACCTATTCAGTCAAATTTAACTTCTTCGGAGGCCAAATTAGCAGTGGAGCATGGAACCAAAGACTCCGTCAAAACATCTCTGAGAGGCATTGTGTCGACAGACAACAAGGATGACTGTCATTCCTCATCATCTGACACCTCAAATTTATCGTCAAGTAACATAGTTTAGTCCACAACTCAAGGCGTTCATTGTCAGAACAACAAAGAAATTTGATGTGAATTAGTTGTCGAGCAAGAACAAAGGTTTTTCTTATCGAACCTCAGTGATGCATCAGGACGTGCTGTGATTTCAATGCATCTATTCTTCTCAATATTCCACGTCTTCTTCTCTTTCCTAGCCAGACCCGCCGGAGGAAAACTACTCACTTGAAGTGAACAATAAACCTGAAAGATGTCGTAAACGCAGGGTCAGTGACAATGATTTCTTCCTTGTTCGTCACTAATTCCGACAACTTCTTCTTCAAATTTGGTCGCGTCGACTCCTCCAAACCGGGTGGAAACTGCATGTATAGAGTCTTAGCTTCTGATCGCACGGATGGTCTCTTCAATTGAGCCTCTGGACGCTCTGCAAAACTATCAACTAAATCACCAAGTGTCATGTTCGCATCCACCTCTAGTGGTTTCGCCAAGTTCCCGCACACAGGGCAGTCATCCTTCTTGAGATGCTCAAACGTATAGGTATACACAGAGTCGTCACCCGTGTACATCATGTAGTTGTTTGTTCCCGGTGTTCCAAGGAACGGATTTGTTGCAGTCGCCAGCTTAAAAGCCTCATTACAACAACTAGCCGCAATAATAGCGTTTGTTGAGGCAATTGCAGGGATAATGTTTTTGACAACCCCTTGAGTCATGGAATACGTAACTCCTTGAATGTTGTATTCCTCAGCTCGCTTCAGTGCCTTCTGATAAAGCCACGTGATATGTTCCGGATCATCGGTGTCTAGAGTCATGTCTTTGCGCTCTTCGTCCCAGGCAATGATGTGTGCCCATTCAATACAGTGCTGTGGTTGACGTGGAATCGTAGCGAGCGTACAGAGAGGAACCGCTGCACGTGGAGCATGCATATCAAGCTGGCATTCTATACACGACGTCATTGTCGGCAGAATTACTCGAGCTTGGCCTTTAAAACCTGGATAATATTGGTTGAACATCTGTTGTCGAGAGATGATGTTAAGGACTTACCTTCGGTACCTCCATCGATCAACGGCTTGAGAGACTCTGGATTTTCCATGTCTACCATACCGACGAGAGTAGCGTTGATCCACCGACGCGCTTCTATGCTATCTAGACCACATATGACCATGTTGAATTGCATATAATAGTCCTCGTCCTTATCCTGGATTTTGCCGCAGTAGGGCGTGATTGTGACGCCCTTGACACGCTTCTGCACGAATTCAGCGGCGACTTCAGCTTTTGGTCGTCCGACATCTGCCTGACGAAAGAGAAACTGTCGATTCAGATTAGAAACATCAATAGTATCTGTAAGTTATGTCAGAATAAGAACTTTATCGATGTATCATAGTAGCAAAGCTACCCATATCAATCACGTGAATATCCTTAAATCCAGACAAAGCCAAATTTTTGAGTATCTCACAGCCTAAGCCGCCAGCTCCGCTTTCGAATGTCAGTCTAGTCACTTTGCTTCCAATCAGCCGAACACACATTACGCTGTACCTCATTAGATCAGTAATTTCACATTCGAGCAAACCACGCACAGAACTTTTTGGGTGGACAACATATCAACACTCCCTTGGCCTAGTGTTGCTTCTTCATCAACAAACGGGCCGCGTCTTAGAAGAATGTTGTCTAGATACTTCCTACATTCTGGTCAAAAATCACATATTGAGCTTGAGCAGACGGGTGTACCATCGCTTGCGGGCTCCATCGACACCGCTAATCAGTGCAGACTCGCCAGCAACTGCTGCCGCAGCCATCTTGCTTGAGATGTGAGTTGGTTAAAGGGTGCTGGCACGTACGTAGGAGGTGGCAGCCAGGCTACAGACTGACCCAGCTTGTGTGGCTGTGTAACTTTTACTAAACACGGTTAGCTGTATTCAAAATCACGACTCTTTAATCTTTGCACCAGTTGACGTGATCAACCTTGTGGAATCCAATACTCAGCCTCGAAGCGCCAAAAGTTCCTTAAGGCGACATACTTGAACAAACACAGGGCGTACCATGTGTACTACTTTTCGCACGTTATACTGCGGTGTGGCTAAACATGGATGAGTTGCTAAAGCCTGTCACAACCCGGAAGACAACAACGACGGTAAAAACACAACCAAGAATCAATATACATGAAGCCGAAAGTCAAGCTATTCCTGATAGCGATTCTGCTCTTCAAACCTTGAAGGGGTCGCCAAATTTAGCTCAGCTTCAAAGTGCCTTGGAATTTCTTGTCGAGAAAGGCCAGGATGCAACGTCAACGCAGGCAATCAATGTGCTTTTTAGCAAGACCATACCCGACTGGTGGAAACATATCAACAAAGACAACGAGATGTTACATTTGAAGTCCATGTTGCTGGACCATTTGCGTCAGAGTGCAGCTCTGAGCTTGATGCTCTCACACCTGAAGGTGCTGGTCAACGCATTCAAAGATTCGGTCGAAAATGTCACTACCAGATCAGCTGGGGTGCAGCTAGAGCTAATTCTCGAAGTAATTAGTGAGGTGTTAAGCCCATCTGATCTTGTGCTCATGGTCTATCGAAGATGTTCTTTAGTTGCATCACAACCTCGGCGAGCTGCTCTTTGGAGAGAGGCATCCTCATTTTTTACCTCAGGCCAAATTATATCAAACACTGCCGAAGCGGAGGATATCTTGAAAAGGCGAACTGGGTACAATAAGCGCTCTTGGGTAGGTCAAGGTAATGGATTTTGTGAATGGCTAGGTCGCAATGTTGCTGTCGCCCTTTCTGATTCGGCAGTTGCTGACAGGGAGGGTAACATTGCCATAAGCAGCATCATTGGAAAGGCTTTAGCACTAGGCTATCAAGGTATAAACTCGAAACTTCCACCTAGAGCTCGCCTTGCTAACTTAGAAAGATGCCTTTGTCAGCTCTTTACTCGAAGAACTGCCACTTTTCGAATTCTTACGGCTCGCACGGTTGACGCAGCTAAATACAATGCTTCCTGCGTATCAACAACGCCTGCTTCTCTCATCTACTCTGAAATATACAGATTCGCGGATTTTAGACGCTAGGAAACGTCACGAAGAAATCGAAGAGCTCTTGAAATCGTCGCCAAGTATAGACTGCTGTGCCGCACTTATTCAAGCATTTTTCACAAAAAATGAGCCTTTTAAGGACTTTCTGGTAGATTTATGTGTCAATATCGAGAGCAGCGTTGTGATTCGTTCATTTTCTTTGCGAAGATTGGTCGTTGCTTCGATATCTGATGATGAAGGTGAGTTCTGAGATCCGCCATGAGACACGCTTTTAATACTTTGTAGACCGCATGGCAATATTATTTGAGAAGCTTTTGTCAAAATTTGGTGACCAACTTTTCATTAAACATGCACCTGCAACTCAACAAGAAGGTAAGATCGAATAGCGATATCTGCTGTCAGGTCACGGACTAACCGCTTTAAGCTGTTGCTCAGGTCATCCTCATGGCAGCTGGATATATTCATAGATCACAACCAATGTTGCTTTTTACCCTAGTTAAGTCTTCCACGCAGATACATGGAACATCGAACCGCCTCAAAGCACCTTCCCAGCGCGCTCAGTGGCTGGGAATGCTAGTTGCAATGGCCCTTTCAGACCTAACTGATAAATCTGGCAGTAAACTGGTATTTGACGATGAGAGTATGCAAAGTCAGGAGGCAAAGTGGTACCAGGCTCTTGTCCATGTAAACGACAAGATAGGCAGCATCAATGGTCTGAAATCCTTAGTCAATAACAGTCGCGAAACAATCACCATCTCGGCGTCATCATCAAAAAACGATACATCCAAAGACAGATTTGAATCAAACATATCTACAGGTGTTGGATCATCGACTCATTCGGCTTCGAGGATTGTGGAAATTATCAATAGCGATGGAGACGACGAAGATGAGCTCATATCGTACTCCAAGCCCGACTCAGACCCTGAAGATGAAGATGATGACCCTACTCTGGTCGAAAGAAATAAACCTCGCCGTCCTGTGTATATCCGGGATCTTCTCACAGGCCTCCGTGAAATGAAAAACTACGATCGGCATCGGATAGCGTTGAAATCGTCTGCATCACTTATACGGCGGAAAGCTGCCTTCGGTAAAGAGCTACATGATCACGCTGAAGAGTTGCTTAATACCTTACTGAATCTAAATAATCAATTCGAAATGGAGGATTTCCTCGAGCTAAGACAAGAAGCTCTCATATCACTCCTTGTCTCCGAGCCGAAGATTGTCGGTCCGTCCCTCGCGCGGTGTTGCTTTGAGGATGAATTCTCCGTACAGCAGCGAACCGCTATGCTCACAAGTCTTGCTTTAGGAGCCCGCGAATTGGCTGGTCATGGGGACAAAGACAATACAGAGGCATTGAGTTTCCCGAGCAAGGAATTACCGAAACATTTGCAAACCATCTATGGAGAACAGCCAGACCTACGTCTTACGAATGCATCTCGTAAGTTAGAAGAATCGATGGTAGGGCCGTTGGCCTTAAGTGCTGCAGATCAATTGAGTGGACCAAATGCTTTAAAAGTACGAACCTTTTCGTCGAGAATGAAAGTACCAATAAAAGGATCAAAAGTCATTAAAAACGCTACAAAAGATATAACTGAATATTTAACTCTCCCTTTGATTGCAGGCTGGTGGACACAGATGCAGAGTTTGTAAGTATTATTCATGCTTAGGGATTGAAGATGTATTGACCAGTTTGTGCAGTGGGAGAGGTTCAATCACCTTCTCAAAGTATTTAGTCCCTTTATACCTGAGAACTTTGGCTGTGGTGCTCCACGCGTCCGGGCCATCCACACTTGAGCTGCTACAACTGACGACCGAAATATGGGATATCTTACTCTCTGTTCGAACAAACGCACTTCACGAAAACGATGTGCAGGCGCTTGACGCTTTATTATTCGCATTCTTGATTTTACTGGAGCTGAATGAAGATAAGGAGAGACTTGCTCATGACCATGCTCGAGAACTTGTTGAGACGCAAGAGTGGGCGAAGCTCGTGCTAGACCAGTATGGCTCGGTTGCGGCCAGTGAGAACACTGAAAGTGGGAAGGTTAAGATGCTCGCTGCTGCAACGATTGTTAAATGCCATGAGGTTGTTGAACGATGGCAGAGACTAATGCTGGGCGATCTGGTTGACGTGTAACTTTCACAACGGGCTGTCGATATCACCGCATCATGTTCCTGGATGCTTCGCCGCATAGTCTAAATCCCGACATTGAACAGCATGTATCTTTGCAGGTGAAGAAGACATAACGAAATAGGGAACCGTTATTTGCGTAAAACAACTTAGTGGCGAAAACCTTACAAGCAGACTTCAAAAGTCTTTATGTCTTGATTTTTGTAAAGTGCCGTTGGCTGGGATATTATATCGTAGGTTCAGACAAGGTGCAGAACCCCCAAGTGTGATGGACGACTTTCTTTGATCTCGAAAATGAATAATCTCGTCAGGGCTGATCCTGTTACTAAGATTGGAGTGTAGTGCTATTATATTAACAATGTACAAAGTCGAAAATTCGCTGGGACTAGAGGGCGTCAAATACATTCGCGTCTTGTAATACTTGTCAATTTCGTGCTCTGTAAGGTCTATACCTTATGTTATCTTGGATTCGTTTTCCGAAATTAGTTTTCAAAGTTCTGGACTGACGCTATAGACTAATCATAATGAGAAGGATCTACAGTGCCGAAAGAGCTACAATGCTCACAAGGCAATCACCTCCTTTCCAAATTCCATAGACGGCGAGCGAGAGTCCTGCAGATTTAGGAGCATGAGGAAGTTAAGGGAACACTCAATTTATGAGCACAAGATTCTAGTGGTATCTTTAGAAAGTTTAATTTAAGACGTATGGATTTTATAGTAGGTCTCTTCCGTGTTTCTAATTTTAGATGGAACTCGCTCCCACATAAACATACTTCAATTTTCATGTAATCTACCGACTTTTATCAATTTCATAAATCATTCCGTCAAATTCTGTATAAACTGCAGCCACCACTGCACAAATTTGGCTTGCAACACGTCGACTGAATGTGTGCTATTTCTAGAGTCCGGTCGTCACATGGAATACGGGGGTTGTCCTGTGCGTAGCGTCGTTGGGCTCTTTGCCTCTGATGTTTGCTTTCGGTATCCACTCGTCTTTGTTTGAGTCGAACCTTGAAGGCATATCTTTTGGGCCTGCTGTAGTCCTGGGACTGTATTTAAATCCCTTCAATGAGAGAAAAATGTAAAAAAGCATTTTCAGGAGATTCACTCATTCGCACATTCAATGTCTCTAAGAATCAGCCAAGATCATTTCCTTTCGACTGCACAAGCAGCCAGCCATCCTTAGAGCTTGCCAATTGCACCTGCCCCTTTTTGAATGTCTGCATTGCATCACGGCTGTACAAAGCCTCTGACGATTGCGGCAACTCAGATCGGTAGCCGATGGCGAGCGGTACCAAAATGTTTGATTTCCAAAGGTGTGCTTGCGTATTTCCGTCATGGTCCATCACTCCACCATGGAGGACGGCAGCCGCAAGGTAGATGCAAATGATGACAAGAACAAATAATGGAAGGATGATCCAGTACCATTGTACTGATATAACCGTCTCTGAGTGAAACAGAATGCCGAGAGCTGATGAACTCATCGAGGCCAATTGCTTTTCAAGGCCTGTGAAGTCGACGCTTCCGGAGTGTTCACTGTTATCTCTCATGTATGTTGTCATTGCCGAGGCCAAACGCTCAAAAGTTGCGTCAATTGATTCAAATGAGGCATTTCCATTGTTGAATAAGGGCTCGACACCAAACGCAGCCGTGTTGGGAAGGCTCTGAGTGATCGCATTTGAGTAAAAGCTAAAGAGGCCTCCCGCAACTCCTGTGTTCGAATCTGATACGCCATTTCCATCAAGGAAAAAAGGATTCGACGTCATGAACTGAAACATTGATTGATAAGTGACGCCTCTCATGCCAAATATACATTCGATGGGGACTTTTGTCGTAGAAAAGCTTTTCTTGGCCTGTACGGTTTGATTCAGTTCAACGTACGTCCACGACTGATTGCTTGAATCTTTATATTCTGCCACAGAATAGCGTATTCCACCAATGTAGCATTCGTCCGGTAGGATGACTTCGCTTGGGTGATCGGCTCCAGTTCTGTCAATAGCGGCAAAAGAGTACTGTGGACGACTGGTATTTCGTGCATTCGAAGATCCAATGATTTGTTCAGAAACGGATGATTCGGAAACAGAAGCTGTATAAGTGTTGACACACAAGAAAAGGTCGCAGTAAGCACCAATTGCGCCACCATCGAACAGCTTTGCCTGAGTAGCGTTGTCACGATTGTCCAAGACACAGTCTGGGTTAGTGCCATTTGAATGGCAAAGCGGCCCATTCGTGAGGCTGATAATGGATGCTCTTAAGATATCGTATTGATCAGTAATTTCATTGTAAGGAATCGCCATTTGCCGAGTAAGGTTGAAAGATGTGCTAACGTTGATGAAGGCGAAGTCTCCTGAATAGTTCCCACGGATAGGAGGGTTTATCAAGGTATGCCCATTGGATAAAGTGTAATTGCAATTGTCAAACTGGGTGCATTGTCTGGTAAGCTCTACTCTTTGACAAGAATGACAGATAGCAAGGCTAGAATAGGGTGTGCTATAGGTGCAATTGCCGGAGGGACAACCAAACTGTGGGGTCAGAACGCTTGAGTTTGCAGAGGAAAGACCATTTAGAATTACGCCCTTCATGCCTACATCTAGCTTAGGAAGCTCGGGGTTCGTGTCTGGAGCAAAATACTTCGAGACAGGGACTGTTGCATTGCGAATCGGACTAGGTCGCCACGCAGTGCGCAAGACAATCGTCTCTTGTAACATAGGGCCAATGATTACAGCCAACAATGTTGTGATTGCGCCAACGAATGGCATTGGACTGACCTTCGGTTAGGTGAAAAGAACAAGTTGTCACTCGTGTTTGGCAGGCTCACCCAAGTCGTGGTTTAAACACCACCTGCAAAGCCCCGCGAAGACCACGGCTAGCATTGTCAATGGTATTTAAATCATCTAAGCTCGACTTAGACTGCATATTTAGCCATTTTGATTGGCTGAGGACTGATAATTATGAGCTCGCAGTCAGAGTCTTGCCACGAGAGGTCTCACCTTCTGCAGCTACATACGCAATCATACCGGCCTCGATAGCCGAGAATATGTTGATGAGCGTATTTAGACTTGGTCTTCGAGGTGTGTTTTCTATAGGTTCTCCGTTGTAATGTACCAGCAGGATTATGATAACGAGCATGACAGCGAAGGCGAGAGCGACGCTCCCAACTTCGAGCCACCATCCTTCTATTGCCGCGAAAAAGCCACGCTTTTTACGTCCACAAGTTATGTTTAAGCCTAAGTCCTGGCCTTGCCACGCGGAAATAATATGCGCATCATCTTCAGAAGATAGGCTTGACAAAGGGATTTCCGTCGTTAGTTTGGTGACGCTGAGTCTTGAGTAAGGTTGAGCCACCATCCCCGCAATATGCAGCAGAGACATGAATTAACTGATCTTCAAAAGAGATACGATAAAGAAGCGCAAAACGGGCGTTGAGAAGACAAGCCATGCTAACTTCAACTTAAGACCTACATTATATAATCTTCAATTGTCGGTAACTCAAGTAGTCTGAGGTTAAAATAGTAGCATGTCTCATCCTTGCCCCTTCGGGAATGAGCTCATGTAAGCAGCTTTGTCTCATAATGTAACGGGCGAATAAAATGTCCATGAAACGCTACAGGGTGAGACGGGAGTATCTTGAACATATCCAATCAAGCTCGAAGTTGGATTGCTGCGCCTATTGTTATGAGCGTGGGGTAAGTCAAGGCATAACATGAGCGAATATTGTTGTTACTCTTTGAGCGAACAGTGACTCAATAGGCGAAAGTGAAATGCTAGGTCCTTTGAACAGACGCAAAAACAAAGATAATAGCTTTAAGACTTTAAGACGGATAGTGCATATAACAGAAACATTAACTGTAGGTCGAGTATTTGATTGTGTTCCGATGCCCACGCTTGCATTCAGCTGGTCTCTGACCAGCATCAGAACGTTTTCGTACCTGGAGTTGTCCTTTTTTTTTTTTTTTTTTTTTTTTTTTTTTTTTTTTTTTTTTTTTTTTTGCTTGAGTTGATGTGCCAAGCTTGTACAGTTTTTGATCGCAGATATCTGCCTTGATCACCAGAATGTCAATGATTTGATTACTTTTTGGAATGAGAATATCTCGCAAGTTCATCACCGGGCCCGAAATCTGCTGTCGAATATCAATTTGTCTTTGTCTTAAACGGCACACAGCTACCAGTAGAACTCGTCTTTATACGTGCTCAAGCCATTTCCATCTATCGACGATGACCGCCTTTAAAGGCCCTTATAGTTGTGCTCTTCGGTCACCTCAAGGACCTCGAAATCAGTACCAGCCTCTATGAACCCTTCGCCTCTGGGCACGCACAGCATACCGAAGCATGGCTTAAAATTAATACCTTTGTCAATGCGGCGATACTTCATGAGGGTGTCCCATGGTTGCTTTGGGTTCTTGATGCCCGTGTCCGGACTCACATTGGGCACCTGGCACCTAGCACATCTAACTGGAATGTCCATAGTGACATTTCCAGCTTTTGTGCCGCCCACGCGGATCGTCTTCCATACATCTTCGTACCACGGCTCCTCGCCTTCGACGACAATATTAGGCCGGAAGTGCTCGATCGTAATCTCCTTCTCACCTATGGCTCTGAGTCGTGAGTTGAGCTCCTCGATCGACCGCTGGTTCGCGACTTGCACAGGCATAAAGTCAGCGAATTTTATGCTTCCAACACGTCCGAGGACTTCGGGTCTGGCTTGCTTAGGAAGATCGCGCCTTGTTGGACCTTTAAAAACGAAGCGTACATCTTTACCCAAGAACTCAGAGAAGCCTGCCGTCATGGCCTCGGGATAAACCCATCCGTCTGTCTTGGTGCCCCAGATCTCGCACTCACTGAGCTTGGTGTTTGCTTCCAGCCAGGCTCGTGTCGGATGTGTTGCTATCGTGAACTTGATATCCGGCCTGGTACGCACGCTCACTTCGAGCTGGCCATCACTTGTCAACTTCGTATCGATCAGCGTCATTTCAGATATTTGACGGATGGTGAGAAAATTCATAGTTTTTGCATCAACAAACATCCAGTTTCGGTCCAGCTCGAGACCAGTCTCCAGAACCTTTACGCTAGGCACGATCATGCCCCGACACGACTTGATCGGATAGACACGTATCTCCTTGACCTTGATCGGTTTTGGGATAGGTAGTCTTTTGCTGGTAGCAGGAAGACGTGGTTTCTTTGAGTTGGATGCCCTAGCATTCCGTTTGAGCTCGAATAGAGCAAGCGGCAAGATCAGCATGCAGAAAGCGGTGCCACATATCAAGAGACCTTTGCCCGTGAATTCCTGCCTCGCATACCAATCGCGCATGCGGAATGATATGTCGTCCAGAACATCTTCAAGAGTGGAAGCAAATTTATCCATCCTGTGAGCGATTGGGCGTGTTCTTATCCAGGTGCGTGGCTTGTCGCGTGTCTCCACGAATACGATGACTCTCAACCACAGTGCGTGGCAGGGAAGAAACGGAATCCAGGTGAGTTGCAAGACTGACAAGTTGATTGCGAGAGTCTAGGGAAATTGGAAGGAAAGGGAAACGGATTACGAGATCAAATAGTGAGGAGATAAGATCACTCATCGGTCCCGCTCGGATGCAGCCTCGCGTCCAGCCTCGCCGCGCAGCATTCTCTGAGCAGACGGGGCAGAGACTAACACTCGTCAATGGTTGTAAACCTACTACGACGCGGGGCCAAAGCTAAATTTTTTGACTCGCTGCTGTGGCGCCCGCGGAAGTAAAGGATTTTTTTTTGGAGCGGAGTATCGTGTCGTCCTACGTCAGGTACTGCGAAAACCAACGGCACTGCCGTTGTCGGCGTTCGCTTAATGCGGAAGTCTCGCATCAGCAACTCCGAAGCCAAAAGCTTCACGGCAACTCTGCCGCCTGTGATACTGTTCTTCCTCTTTGATTTGTCTCCACCCCGCATCCGCCATGTCGATCGTCCAAACGTACGATGGGCTGGAAGGTCGATGACACATGGCTATGGCTCGGCCTCGGTGCGCTTTTTCACAGGTATGCTGGGCCTAATTCACAGCGCTGATTCGCATATCAGGTGCCTTCACATTCGTTGCAGTTCAAGGCGTCGCATATGCGCTCCGCGACGTCAGCAATCTGACGCGGATACGAGAAGTTCCCCAGCGGCAAACATGGGCTATATCGCAGGAGACGGAAGATGCGCTGGATAGCAGATCGCTTGCTGTGCTCGCCGAGAGCCACGACCGCGCCACGAGCGAAGCGTACGAACTCATCTTTCCCTCGCTAGCTGTCGAAGCCTGGCTCCATCCACACGCAGACACACGAGTATGCAAATCAGAGCTGACATCGACGGAACGAGCAGAGCAATTCGCATTCTCTCCGACCGATTCTGTCGCGACCAGTCCGCTATAACCTCTCTAACACGCGATCTATATTCCACGTTGCCAGAGACGCGCGCACGTGGCCGCGTGCTGCTCAAGATGATCGAGCGCTACGCATCCGACACAGGCTCCATCCAATTTCTCATCGATGCCCAGGCATCGGAGCAGATTGCGAGCCAGCTCCTATCCCACGATGACCTAGCGGGCCGACTGCGCGAGCATGAAGAAAGTTTTGAAGAGCAAGAGCTTCGACGCAGGAGAAGGGAGGCAGTTGTATTTCATGAGGGAGGTGGACCGGTCAGTCAGGACGACATTATACAGCGAAGTGCGGACGGTGTGACTGCTGGGGCGGTAACTAGGAGCTCTGTGTAAACAGTGTATATACAGTAGGACCTTTGTGAGGCCACGAGCGGTTCTTGATCCTTTAACAGACCATGTTCATTGTCATGTGTTAGGAGGAGACCCCATAAGGTTGAATGACATCTACAAATCAAGAACGTGAGTTACTCTGCATGTATCATTTACTTTCACTCTTTATTCACAATGAGGCTATATCATGGATGGATCTGAAGCCGTGGCTCCCACCGTGTTCATCTGTCGCGACTCGTTCTCAATGATGCTGATCGCCTACTCCTTCATTCTCTCCAAATGATTTTTCTGCCATAGCTAGGAACCCGTGAAGTTATCTGATCCAGTTTCCAAGACGGCTAGACCACGCATGCAGCGGCGTTCGATTCAATAACGACTAAGAATACACATCCCTCGGATACTCAGTAGTAATCTGGTACCTCGCGGAACACTTAAGCTGGAAATATCGGCCTAGTTGTTTGATGCGATCAAATAGTGGATTCAAATGGCAGGTAGAAATGTAACACAACAGCCACGCCGTACACGGTACGTGGTGACATTGAATGTTTTTCTAAACTAGTCGGTGATTTCGTCTCCACTAAAATCCACATGAATCCATGCACGGAAGCCGAACGGGAGAAGGCTCCACAAAGGCCTAGGGAACCACAAAATTTTGACGTCCTACCATAACACATATTTGATATACGTTGCGAGACTTTTCTGCGCGCGCGTGAAACACAATTGTCGAACACAAATCACAGAGCAAAAGAGACGAAATATGAAAAAAAGTCGCTTTTCCGGAGCATTTATTGTTCGCTACGGGAAACAAACACTAAACACTAGACAGCACGTATGTGATTGATCTCCACGGTGAGATGTGGCTCCGCGGCCTCGATCTTGACTCACGCCGTCAAAATACCAAACCAACTTCAATGCCTAAACTGCATAGACCCGAGAGGCTAACCCGCTTATGCGAAAGAGAGCATAGCTGCCACAGCACCAAGGATGAGCGCAATTGGGCTCTGGAGGCCGCTAGCACCGCTCGATGGGGCAGATGTTGCCGCAGTTGCAGACGTTTTGGCTGAAGATGTCGTAGATGTGGTCGAAGCAGCCGCAGACGAAAGCGTGGTGGAAGATGCAGAGGCAGAGGCAGAAGAAGATTCGGTTGTGGACGAGGTGCCGCTAGAAGACTCAGTGGTAGATGCAGCGGCCGAGGCCGAGGCTGATGCTGAAGCAGAGGCAGAAATAGTAGCAGTGCCTGTGGCGCTAGAAAGCGTGCCAGAGCCGCCTGTGACAGTGAATTGATTGGAGTAGTTTGTCTCGCTCCCTTGAACAATCTCGAAAGCGTACTGGTTTGAGTCGGCAATCGAGGGGTCAACAGTCCAAGTAAAGGAGCCGCCAGTAGCGGTGGCTGCGATTTCCACTTATCAGTACTGCTCTCGACCCTCACAGAAGGCTTGGTGGCGGGTGTCTTACTGGTCAGAGTTCCAATTGTTTGGAGGTCGGATGGATCACCGTTACGAAGGAGGATGGTGACGGGCTACGCGCGAAGGAATTAGCAAGAGCACGGAATTCAATGAGGAATTTGGACGATGTCCGTACCTGAGTGGAGTCACCACCGGTCCACGTCAGAGTATAGCTCTGGCCGGCTTGGACAGTTTGTGGTGTAGAAGTGAACTGGAGAGTGCTCTGCGCAATAGCATATGCGGTGAACAGCGCAATGCTGACAACAGACTTGAGCATATACATGATGATGAATAGTTCAGCGAGAAACTCGATTGCGGCTTGTGGACAGGTTCAAAGGCAATTACAAAAAGAGTACGGAATAAGCGGGTTAAGACCAAGCTGGCGGGCTGAGATAAGGAGGGACGAGAAGCAGAGAGAATAGACAGAGAGGGAGAGATACGGTTCTGTGGCCGGGATGGGGATGGACAAGTCGGAGCAGCAGTCGATGGATGGGGAGGAAGGAGCGGCTGCGAGAAATAATAATCAAGGTGGAAATAACGCTGGGATGGTGAAAAGGAGACCCAAGCCGTGGCAGGCGCGAACGTGAGCCGTTTAATTAAATGAGATCGGAAGCGCGCGTATTATTTGACCTTGGGGAAGCAGCGATGCCGAGTAGGGCATGGACCAGCCGGACGCCATCGGTCGGGCTTGGGGGGGCATTCACGACGAAGGGGGGAATTGGTGGCCTGTCGGGACCGATGCTGCGGTCGGTGGCTGTTCTTGAACGGCGTGCGATGCAAACTGCGAGCCGGCGGTAATAATAACAACTGGAACAACAAGAATAACTCGAGACAATGCGACGCGATGGGCAGCTGAAAAACTGCGATTCGCAAGGGAGCGATGCGAGAATGCATCGAGTGGTCAAGGCCCTGGCGATAGTTTCTGGAATCGGCAAGGCCGCGTTCGTATCGGACACGCTATCGCTCCTTCCGATCTAGCTCCGCATCCGTCAATCCGGGGCTTCGTGTCAAGGGGGGTGTGCAAGTATTACGCCCAACCAGTCAACGATGGCTTCTTCCGCTCCGACAATAATCATTCACATACACAGTAATCTGCAACCAGAACCCGCTGTGCGAGGCGGTTGGTTTAGTGAGCTAGCTACAGTCTCCGTACTCCGTAGCAGTTTTCTCTGCACTGCCTTGCTTTCTGCTTTTGCTTTTTGGCTTTCCTTCCTGCGACCTGGCAAAAACACGTTCCAAGGAAGTTCCTGACAATCTTGGCTACTGATGCTGATGTTCTACAAAGTCTGATTTCACTCTCCTTCAGCTATGCCTTTGTCTGTCCTCGATACATCTTTTGTCACGTCTTTTTCTTTCGTCCTTAGCAGCCGAACCGCGGCTCCCTGCCTGTGTAAAGCGGTGGTAATTCGACCGACGCGTTCACCCCATATTCATCCACTAGTCCAAGGGGCAAACTAAGCGAGCACCTGGTCCTGAGACTACTGACCTGCGTGCGTGTCGTTGGGTGAGGCTGTGCAGCCTTTCTGACGTGCGCGGAGGGAGCGAGAAATTCACTATTTTTGCATTGTTTTTATGCACTGTCAAGGCCACCCAGCAGCCCATTGCCAATGGTTCTGCATCCCTCGACTATCGTGCTCTTCTCCCTCTCTAATATTTTGCTTCGCTGTCATGTAACTTACTATACACTAGATGGGCTGGACGTATCGTATTTACGGCCTAGGCTCGCATTCGCATATCATCAGCTCGGCCACTATCGATATGACACCGCCTGGAGTTGTGCTTTGAAATTGTGACTGCGTCTTCCTTAGATGAGCTGAAACCTGGGGATGATGGAAGGGGCGCAGTGCCTGTATTTGCACAATCACTCAACGCCTTCTCTGCTTCTTCCATGGCGGCCTCCCTTGGCTTCCTCTCCACTTTCGTTTTTCACGCATACTGAACTCTGCTCGCCGTGCTTTTCTTACCCTCCAAGCCGCGTTACGAACTGAAGTCATCAATTACTTGATCCTAATGAGAGACAGGATAAGGGGGTTTTTCTTGGTTAAAAAACGTCTGTGGGCCAATTTGTTGGTTCCCAGACATAGGTGGTTGCTTGCATTGGATGCAGACGAAAACTTCTAATGCGAAGTAACGCCCAACTGTAGCCGAGTTACTGCGACTATCTGGATCTGTAAGGTTCTACTTCAACCATCGAAACTGGACTTTCACCAGGGACGACATTGCTTTACCGACACACGGCTTGTGCGCACTTCAAGCTCAAGGAAGTACTCGGAATTAGCTATGCTCGAGACAGTATCATGACGTCGACAGACAACACAAAGGCTGAGCAATACGCCAAGACCAGTATATTCAACGCCTCGGGCAGCGTGATCAAGGTACAAGGGCATTGTTTATGCGGCAGAATCAAGCACCATTAGACGGGCCATTTCTCTACAACGTGTTGTGTCACTGTGAAAATTGTCGACACGCAACGGACAGTGCCTTTCTATGTGCAACTCTCTTCCCAAAGTCGGTGAGCATTATTCATACACTAACTTTTCTCTGTCCTTCAACATTCTAACCCTTACTTCTTGTCCTTGAATTAATTCCATCTTCTGACTCGAGAGCTGTTCGCGTAGTCCGTCAGACTCCTTCAAGGAGAAGAGGAACTATAATCGTACTTCGACTGTCAGAGTCCAAACAACCGCTGACTCGACAATTCTGTTCGAATTGCGGGTCACAACTCTTCGCGCTTACGCCGTTGAATACCGACATCATATCGGTATTTGCAGGTAACTGGATCAAAAAAATAAAAAAAAATGACTGGGTGCCCATGAGAGAGCAGTTCTGCAGTCAGCATGTCGTCGGCGACTGGCTAGATCTTCGCGTGTTGGAGAAGGTTGTGCGAACAAAGACAAACCCCATGAGCGAAATTTTGGAAGACGATCGAAAATAGGCCTGGTAGTGATGCTCGATAGCAAGACATGGATTGTGGTTTTGCGAAGACAAAAGATGCCTACGTTTTCTTGCTTCAGTTGAAATGCTATGCTCATTGGCCTTCATTCATCGTCATCTTCCATCCCCAAGCCAGAAAGCTTGACCTGCAAGTCAGCCCGGAGCTTTTCAAGCTTCTCATTCGCCTTGTTCTTTAGCAGCTGGCTGGTATGCATCTTCTTCTTCATCTCCCACTCGGCAATTTCTTTTCTCGTTTCCGCAACCTCTGCTAGAGCCTGCTCCCTCTCCTGTCGTTGCGCCTTAGCTTCCTCATCTTCATCATCCGAAGCCACGTCGTCATCATCGTCGTCGTCTTCGTCGTCATCCTCCGTCGCTGACATGGTGTTGCCTGAGCCCGGCGTGACGGCCGTCTCCAGCGCTGCGAGCGTATCAGGACTTGCATGTAGCACGGATCCCTCAGCATTTAGAAGGCTTGATTGCTCGCCTTCTTGTTCACCCTCAGCATCCGCTAGACCGGCTTCAAGCATCGCCGCTAGCTCGTCGTCGTTCTCATCATCCTCTTCCATTCCCTCTGGCTCTTGGACGTAGCCATTTCCGTCAGCATCCTGATATTGGAAAGGGAATTCCTCGTCTTCGCCTTCTGCGTCCATCTCCTCATCTATCCCAGTATCCGGATCGACGTATTCGAGAGTGATTGTTGCGTCTTCGCCTTGCTGCTCCCACTGCCGATCGCGGGCGAGAAGCTCCTCCACGTCGGCCTCAACACGCTCGATGTGCCGTCGATTAACTCTTGGCCTAAATCTGCGCTTACGAACCCACTGCATGGGAGGAGTTAGCCCATGCGGGTATTGCCAGTTCTCCTTGTCGACTTCTGGTGGCAAAGGATAGTTTCTCGCCTGCTCTTCCCTGTCTATGCGACCCAGCACCAGTAGTATTTGACATATGTCCGTTGTCTTGTACCAGCCTTTCTTGTCCCAGCTCTTCATCGCCTCTATTATACAAGGCAGGTCCAGCAAGGTGGCAGCATACATGTGACCCCGAACGCAGACCAGACCTCGGCGTCCTTCTTTGTCAAAAAACTTCATCCACACATCCGGACCTAAGGCTCGCGATCCGTCTGGTTTGTGCTTCATCGAGGATTCGGCGATTGCAGCTCGTAGATAGTCGCAGTCGTCACCTGGTTGCATGCGAAGCACAAAATGATTCTCGATGACAGGATCGACCTCAGCATCTTCATCCTCGCTGTCATAGCCCACTCCAGGTTCTCGTTTAGGTACTTTGCCACGGGCTCTGATCTTTATCAGGGGAGTTGTCACTGGTTGTGGTGTAGTGGAGGTGGAGCCAAACTTGAGCTTCACACCGGACGATTGGGACTGGACCTTTGTGTTCAATTTGAGAGTAGGAACCTTCACAGGCTTCTCTGGGACTCTGAAAGAGATACTGCTGGCACGCTCGGTCGGCTTCACAGGCCGTTTCGCCGGCAGCTCGCCGTCGGGCAGATCCGTCGTCTTGCGCTTGCCCAACTTGAGAATCGTGCTGGCAGGACTGGCAGCAACATCGCCATTTTTTGGCTTCTTCGGTACAGCCGGCTTCTTGGGCTTTACTTCAATAGTGGAGTTCTCAAGAGAAGGCGGCTGCTCGGTGACTGGCGTCTGCGATTTGAAGCTGATCTTCATGCTCGGTTTGCGCTCCAGATCTGGCTTCTCATTTGGCGTCGGTGGCTCCCCATCTTTCTTCTTTCCAAAAGTGAGCTTCACCATGGCTGATTCTAAACTTTAAAGTTGAGAGGAGAATAGTATGCGGTGGAGGTTGAACTTCAGCTGTCGCGAGAATAGGCTCAATGGAATCACTGAATTTGAAGCCTAAGGCAAACCTAGATGCGGAGATTACCTCTTTCGGCCTTGACATCACGAGGCTAGCAATCTCTTTGATCTCGTAAGCTTGAGCTGTTACTGTCTAATTGAATTCACTGGGGCTGAACTATGCTCGAAGACAAGGATTTTGATTCAGTATATCACGAAGATTGACCGTCTACCCGCTAGAGTTCCTATGCCATTGGCTACAGTGGGTAGTGCGGCAAGTCGGCTATATCCCGATGGTCTGTAGAACCACATAGTGTGCCCTCACGAGCATAGAACACCACCGCGCGGACCGAGAAATCACACTATTATCAATATTGAACCCTGGCAATGGCTGCCACGGCAATCGTTAGACGTGCTTTGCTTTATGGTACGCTCTGATCCACTGCTTTTCTCACTGTTAACAACAAGAACACTGAAGCACAATTTAGTCCCGGGCTCGTCCAGGAAGTTCCTGGACAAATCAAGAAACCTTAAAGTCGACAACGTGACGTATGATCTGGAAGATTCGGTCACTCCAGGGAAGAAAGCAGAAGCTCGAAAGACGCTGCGAGACTTCTTACACCAAGACCGAGCGGAAGGCATCACGGAACAAGCTGTCCGCATCAATGCCGTTGAGACAGGCATGGCCCTTGATGACTTGTCGGAAGTGGTAGGACCAACTTAGAAGACCCTGATAAGTCACCTTACTGAGTAGTCACAGCTTAAAGCTCCGAATCTGGATGCCATTGTTGTCCCGAAGGTGGATCGACCATCAGATTTGCACTTCGTAACGGATGTTATTCGGCATGTGCTGCCGGAGAGACATCCCTCAACCTTGGACGCGTCCTCAAACCCAATCAAGCTCATTGCGCTAATCGAATCTGCTAAATCACTTTCGAATCTAAACGACATTTGCAAAGCCTCGCCGTACCTTTCTGGCCTAGTCTTTGCCGCTGAAGATTTCGCCAAGGACATGTCGCTCACACGGACTCCTTCGCTGACAGAGTTTTTGTACGCCCGTAGTGCCATTGCCACAGCTGCGAGAGCGCACGATCTGCCATCCACCATTGACTTGGTGTGCACGGCGTTCAGAGGCGAAGAGGGCCTTAGGACGTTGCAGGAAGAATGCGAGGGGGGTAAGAGGCTGGGTTTTAATGGCAAACAATGTATTCATCCAACCCAAGTCGAGATAGCTCAGAGGATATTTAGTCCAAGTGAAAAGGAAGTCGAATGGGCCGTGAGAGTGGTGATAGCAGATGAGAAAGCTGACGCCCAGGGACGGGGTGCCTGGACTTTAGACGGCGCAATGATTGATGTTCCAGTGGTGAGGAAAGCTAAGAATATCGTGAAGAAAGCTGAGCTCTGTGGGATAAACGTGGAAGAAGTTCGCGCGAAATGGAAGGACCAGGAGCCAGAGTGAAGAAGAAAATGGCACACTTGAAAGAAACTATCTGTAGACTGTACAAAGATTTCACATTGAGCGTGAAATGCTCGCTGATCTGTTCTACATACAAAGGAAAAAGTTCTTTTCATCGCCATCTCTTGCAACTGAAGGGATTTTACATGTCCTCTGAGGCAGTTGCACCAGTGATGATCTCTACCAGTTCGCCCGTAATGACGGCTTGACGAGTTCGGTTGAACAGGATGGTGAACTTGGTGATCATATCGCCAGCGTTCTTCGAGGCGTTCTGAAATATACATGTTAAGCGCTGTTTCTCGAGAACCGAGTATAGAGTAACTTACGTCCATAGCATTTCGCCGTGCGGATTGCTCAACAGCGTGACCCTCAGCTAGACCCCAGTAGAGAGCGTTGGCCAGGGCATATTCGGAGAGGTTGCCTAGCGTCTCATCCTCCACCTCGTACGCAGTGTAATTCGGCGACTCAATAATAGCTTCGGTGGAAAAAGCATCGATGACTATCGGCTCATACGACTGCGCATTGATGAACTTGTTGAACATGACTTGAACGGACGAGTACTTGGTTGGAAGCATCATAATCTGGTCGGCGATGGCGGACGCATCGGCGAAGGTAGGGACGTCCTTGCCAATACCCGCAAAGCTTAGCACAATCTGGTTGCCATTGGAACGAGACAGCTGGGACTTGCACTTCTCGCCCGCGACAACGAGATCGAAGTTCGGGTTCTCGCTGAGGATGGCACGAGCGCGACGGGACATGCCTGAGTGGACACCACCGCAGAGACCCTTGTCGGAGGAGAGGACGACAAGAAGTGTCTTTTTGCCCTCACCCTCAAGGGGCTTGGTCTCGGCTTTCTCAAAGACCTCGTTGGATGTCTGGCCGTAAACGCGAGACTCATTCATGGCTCGCTGGGCACGGGTGAGTTTGGTCGAGGCCACAATCTTCATCGTCTTAGTGATCTTCTCAATGTTGCGGATCGACTTGAGACGGCCCTCAATTTCCTTGAGCGTCGCATAGTTGGCAGATTGGACAGCGGTTGGCCTGCGATGGATGCTCGGTTAGTATTGCATTTGCTGGTGGATGAAGCTGAGTACTCGGAGAGGGAGTAGAGGGCGCATACCGAGCGGCCAGCTGGACGCTAGCTCGAAGAGCCGGACGAGCAGCTCTGGAGAGCATTTTGAATGGACGGCAATGCAATTCAGCGGGTTTTGAGCCGCCTAGTGATGCCAATGGCTGATGGTTGATAGCTTTCGTCCGCCTGGACTGTAAAGAGGTTGCTGGATCGGAAAAGCTCGGTCGCGCAAAGTCACGTGGATGAAGTTCAATCCCCTGCATTTCAGAGAGATAAGGCATCAAGGCTGCACTTTTCTGCGGTCGTCCTTTAAGCGTGCCCGTTCGCTGCCTCTATCGACTACCGTTTTTCTACGCTTTTCCCCTTCGTTCGACCAGTACACTTAGATGCGCATAGTGGGGAGTAACTATTGAGATCTGGAATCATCACATTCTTGGTAATTCAAGCCTTGCGCTTCGGCGTTCCCCTTCGTTTCCTTTTACCTCGTTCCTGCATCGCAGCCTCATTCGAACGCTCATTTGCTCTGCGACGCGCCCGACCTATTTCTACCAACGTCGACAACAAGGCGCTTAACAACCGTCAGATAACCATCATTATGTCTTCGTCTGATGAGGATATGCCTTTGGTGAGGCGAAATGGAGGTTAGTATCGTGCAAGGCGCCTTTGTTTCTTGACAACAGCCGTTCAGTCTTGCATCGCCGAGATCTTCGAACACCCCAGACCAAACTTTCACATTCTCTGCTGCCCATTCATATGGGTTGAATCCTTCCGTGACATTTTATTGCATCTCAAACAACGAGCTCCACTACTACTATCGCGTCGACTCAGTAATGCTGACAGTATGATCGCAGCGAAATCCTCACCTACTATCTCGAAGAAAGTAGATAAGGCCATGAGCAATGGAGTCTCGTCGTCTCCGCCAAGCGACCATGTAAATCCTGGCATCTCTGTTCGCATGGGCCCTATGGACATGGACGTCGATGATGCATCAGCAGCAAAATCCAATGGTGCTGCGAATGGCAAGCGCAAATCTCGCGCCAGCTTGCAGAAGACAAACTACAAGGAGGCGACAAGCTCTGAGGATGAAGATGTACCTTTGACCAAGAAGCGGAAAACCGCCATTAAGTCAGACTCAGATGAGAGCGATGCGCCTCTCGTCAAAAAGACGACTGCCAAAAAACCTCCTAAGATCACTGCTGCACAGATTGGCGAGTCTGAGGACTCCGACGTTCCTCTGACGAAGAAACTCGTGAAAGAGAAAGTGAGAATCGAGAAAAAGGCTGACGAGACGGCTAAGGCTATTCGTGCTGATGAGGCAAAGAAGCGGAAGGTCGCGAAGCAAGAGAGCAGCGATGACGATGATGCACCACTCGTTAAGAAGAAGAATGTCAACGGTACCAAGGCTACTAATGGCATTAAAAAGGAGGCGTCTACGCCAGCATCCAAATCGAAGAAAGCTAAGGAAGCGCCATCGTCTTCGAAGAAGGGCAAAGCAAAGCAGGCAACTGAGGAGGACTTGGAGGCCGAAGCAGAAGAGGAAGAATATCGCTGGTGGGAAGATCCGAACAAGAATGATGGTACGATCAAATGGACAACTCTAGAGCACAACGGCGTTGTTTTTCCTCCACCGTACCAGCCGTTGCCGAAGCACGTCAAATTTATATATGACGGCAAACCATTGACTCTTCACCCCGACGCGGAGGAGGTCGCGACGTTTTACGGTAGCATGCTGAACTCCACTGTCAATATTTCTAATCCCACGTTCAACAAAAACTTTTTTAGCGACTTCAAAGAAATATTAGACAAGACAGGCCATGGAAAAGACAAAGATGGTGTTCAGGTCAAGATAAAGGAATTCGAAAAGTGCGACTTTACAAAGATTTTCGAGTGGTTTGAGGCCGAGCGTGAGAGGAAGAGAGCGCTTCCTGCTGCCGAAAAGAAGGCACTTAAAGCAAAAAAGGAGGAAGAGGAGGCTCCATATATGTATTGCCAATGGGACGGCCGCAAGCAAAAGGTTGGGAACTTCCGCGTAGAACCTCCAGGCCTCTTCCGTGGACGTGGCGAACACCCAAAGACAGGAAAAGTCAAGCGCAGAGTTATGCCGGAGCAAATCACCATCAATATCGGCAAGGAGGCTCAAGTGCCAGCTCCACCAGAAGGTCACCGCTGGAAAGAGGTCAAGCACGATCAAACGGGCACTTGGTTAGCGATGTGGCAAGAAAATATCAATGGTGCCTACAAGTACGTTATGCTCGCTGCCAACTCGGATATCAAGGGTCAGAGTGACTATAAAAAGTTTGAGAAAGCTCGCGAGCTCAAGAAGCACATTGATCGCATCCGCAAGGATTACACTAAAGAACTTAAGTCTGAAGTCATGGCTGATCGTCAGCGTGCTACTGCAGTGTACCTCATTGACAAGTTCGCCCTCAGAGCAGGTAATGAAAAGGGTGAAGACGAGGCGGACACTGTGGGCTGCTGTTCGCTCAAATACGAGCACGTTACCCTCCGACCACCGAATACGGTTATCTTCGACTTTCTTGGTAAAGATAGTATAAGATTCTACGACGAGGTAGAGGTCGACCCACAGGTTTTCAAGAACTTGAAGATCTTCAAAAAGGCACCGAAGAGAGAAGGTGATGAGATCTTTGACCGATTGACGACCTCAGCCCTAAACAAGCACTTGTCGTCGTATATGCCTGGATTAACGGCCAAAGTTTTCCGTACTTATAACGCTTCTTGGACCATGGCCACCTTACTCAAGGAAATGAAGGCTACCGGTTCTATTGCAGAGAAGGTCAAAGCCTACAATGATGCCAACCGCAAGGTAGCTATCCTTTGTAACCATAAGCGCACGGTCGCAGCAGGGCATGCTGGCTCAATCGAAAAGATGGAAGAAAAGATAAATGGTCTTCGGTATCAACAGTGGAGAATCAAGGCGATGATTCTTGACCTAGATCCAAAGATGAAGAAAAAGCGCGGTGCGGAATATTTCGAGCGCCCGAAAGACCTTGACGATGAGTGGGTCGAGAAACACATTGCTGCGGAAGCAGAGGCCCTTCGCGAGAAAATTCGCAAGAAGTTCGCAAAAGAGAACGAGAAGTTGGTCGCCGAGGGCAAGAAGGAAATGAAGGCTAAGGAGCTGGAGGAACGTCTCAAGGAGGCCGATGCTTTTGAGAAGAAGTACAAGAAGGAGGCAAAGACTGGAAAAGTCGAAGCAGAAGGCAAAGGGCCAACCGTTGAAAAGCTCGAGGCCAACCTTGAAAAGCTTGCCCAACGAATCGAGACAGCGAAACTGCAGATGGAGGACAAGGAGAGCAACAAGGAGGTTGCTCTCGGCACATCTAAGATTGTAAGACGGTCGTCTGGCTCAAGATTTGTAATTGCGTTGCTAACCCGATTAGAATTACATTGACCCTAGGCTCACTGTCGTGTTTTCTAAGAAGTTTGGCGTCCCTATCGAGCGCTTCTTCTCCAAGACTCTGCGCGAGAAATTCGACTGGGCCATCAAATCTGTTGACGAGAATTGGGAGTTCTGAGCATCTCCAAGCATTTGGCACAGCACGCGACCATGACATCAAGTTATTGCATGAGCGGGTCCTGGAAGGTGGATTATCCGGGGTACAGGGTGGCGTTTTTTTTTTTTTTTTTTTTTTTTTGCATCACAGGTGGCAGCGATTGACAGCATTTACAGAGGCCAAACAGGCTTCCTTCACAAAATTACATAGATTTACCAGTGGTTCCACGCTCGTCTCCACTGGTGGCTCTGGAATATGACGAGCACGTCTTCAGACAATGTGGTCGGGAAAGGGACAGCAGGCTGGATGCAGTACGGGCGGTGGCCGCCTTGGACGGGCCGCAACACGGATGCCGAGGGAGACTCCCGTCAGTCATGTCCATCGTGCAACCGGATCGCTGGCTCGTTGGAAACAACCATGGGCTGAGCGGAGTGATGTAGCATAGTGCAAGCAGACAGATTGAACACGCAACAAGTTTGATTCGTCGTGGTGCCCGCACGCGGTTTGGTTACTTTTCTGTCATGCCATGACGCACCACGTCGATCGAGTCGGCGAGAAAGGCCATTATTGAAATGTAGGCGCAACGTTCAATAGGATGAGATTCGCAAAAGGCTAGAGGCTTTTGTCAAATCGCGGCCCACATGAGGACGGAATCCTGACTCGCCAAGGAGGGTTGCCGTGGGCTTCTGCACACCATCGCAATGTAATATCATTTCGCTTACCAGGGTAGGGCGGTCTCTTTGTCAAGCAGCAGCGGCTAAGCATAGATGAATCGTTCGTCGGCGACCAAGGAGGCACGCGCGGGGACGAGGCGCTCGAGCTGGCGATCGTTTGCCATGCCGCAAAGGGGGCCCGTCGTACTTGTACTTGTAGGAGCAGCAAGCGCCTGCTGGACTGCGCGGTTCGGGGCGGCAAACTATCGACGGCCAGCGCCGAGGGCGGCCAGGCAGAGGCGCCGATGCGGCCTGTTCGTGCCACGACTGCATCGCGTCGCCCAGCGAACAGCACTCTGCGCACCGGGTCTGCATGCACGGGACATGGCATCCGCGAGGATCGCAAGGTCGAGAGGACGTTTCGCAAGCAAACGCAAGCCTTTCTGGGTCGGAAACCCGGTGGGCAGGCGCGCGAAAGGTGGCGGATGTCATGCAGACCAGCGGTGCCAGCGCTAGGCCCGGAAACGGCTTGGCCGCGGCGGGAGAAGCCTTCAAACGATGCGCACTTCATGATGCGCTCGGAATCAGGATCGAGAGACAGAAGCCGTGGACGAGATGGCCGTCATGGGAGCAGCGGCACGCCTGGACTGGCCCGCCGTGCTTTGTGTGATAAGCAGCCCGTCCTGCACCGGCTGTCCGCCTGCTCAGACGCTTGACTCTGC
Source organism: Verruconis gallopava (assembly GCF_000836295.1). Classification (NCBI taxonomy): domain Eukaryota; kingdom Fungi; phylum Ascomycota; class Dothideomycetes; order Venturiales; family Sympoventuriaceae; genus Verruconis; species Verruconis gallopava. The sequence goes on along the minus strand of NW_015622184.1, from coordinate 87,206 downwards.
CCGCCCTGCCCGTTGTGCGCCGACGAGGACGACGACGAGGACGACGAGGACCGCTACTTCAGTCCCAAACCTTGCTCCCGCCCAATCTCAGAATCAGGTTTGAGACGAGTCTGCTCCTTTCTTCTCGCCTCTTGTTCTCGACCCCACGGACGGACCCTTTCCAGGTGGAGATCGGGTCTTCCCACCATCGCCACGCTTCAAACGAAGAGCCCATTATTTGACTACACTTTGTCCGCTCCTTCATTCTTCCTTTGCACGCCTGCCGTTCCGCTTGCTGTCGGGCTCGGGCAATCTTAGTCCAGAAATCCCCAGCCTGGCCGTACTTGTATAAGATTTCCCACGGCCCGCTCCTTCGATACATTTCCCCGACTGCAAATTTGCTCTCTTCAAACGTGCTGTTGGACCAGACGGCCGAACCTCCTGCATATGCACGACTAGATCAACAGTCGTGCATCGCATCATCGTCTCAGCCTTTACAATAGCCCTTTGTTTTCCTTGGAGCAAATCCCAAGCCCAATTTTGGCCGCCCAACCCAACCCGACCCGACCCAGCGCTATCCTACTGGGGGACCGTTCCCACTTTCCAAACACCACACACCCCCCCCCCCCCCTCCCTCCCTTCTTTCTCCCTCCCCCTTCTTCTCCCGTGGGACTGCGCGCTTTATTCTGCTTTCCAGCTCCTGCATTTGCAAAATCCAGATCCACCGGCTACGGCAGCAGCACCCGAAGTCGACGCTTGCTCGGCTCTTTTGCAAGCCGGCTGGATTTCGGCCTGATTCGCGCGCCCTTTCGTCTGCATCTTACCTTCATAAAAGGACAAGTAAAACTTCGCAACATATCGATTCTCAAGGCAGCTCAATCTTTCTTTTGGTCAGCGCCTAGACCCTAACTCCAGAATTCCGCGAAGGACGTGTGAGCCCGACGGGTCTCGGATATTGTCCGTGGAACATAGGCGTCGTCTCCCGCCGGGCATATCTTGTGCATGCAAGCACGGCTCGTATCCTACACAACGATTATTGGCGTAGAGTTGCTTCTCCCGCGCGTGCTTAGCAAGGATGAGCGACGAAACAGGAAGCGGGAAGCCTGCGGTGTTGATAATAGGCGGTCTAGGTACGGTCCACTCACCTTCTATGGGCCTGCGTTCTTGTGACCCTAGATCTAATACACACTTTCAATAGGCTATGTCGGCCGTTTCCTCGCTTTGCACATTCACAAGAACAATCTTGCGTCTGAAGTACGGATAGTGGATAAGTTGTTGCCGCAACTAGCCTGGCTCGCGCCCGAATTTCAAGAGGCTTGCTCACAGGACAAGTTCATTCAGGCAGATGCCTCCAAGGAGGCCAACCTGTCACGCATATTCACAAGGTCGAATGGGAAAGAGTTTGACTATGTATTCAACTGTGGAGGGGAGACGAGGTACTCGCAAGAGGATGAGGTGTACAAGATGCGCTCGCATATGCTGTCAATGACCGTGGCAACGGAGGCTGCAAAGCGTAAAATAAAGTGCTTCGTCGAACTCTCGACAGGTATGGTGTATAAGCCAAAGGAGAAGCCGAGGCGAGAGACAGACGACCTAAAGCCATGGCTCAAACTCGCCAAGTGGAAGCTTGACACGGAAGAGGCCTTGAAAAAAATTCAGGGCCTCAACCTAGTGATCCTTCGTTTGGCCCACGTCTACGGGCCGTACACAAGCACATATCTAGCCACAGCGCTCTGCCTTGCTCGGGTGTATAAATATGAAGAAGAGACCATGAAGTGGCTCTGGGACAGAGATCTTCGGACCAACACAGTGCACGTCGAGGACGTCGCGCGTGCCTGCTTCTCAGCTGCAGAGTACTTTGAAAAAACGGCGCCCAAGTCGGCACTTATCTACAACATCGTTGACCAGGGCAACACCTCACAGGGCATGGTTGCCGACATTCTCAGCCAGATCTTCGGCATACCGATGAAATTCGAGGGCGGAATTGTGAGCAAGATGGCGATGTTGAAACTGGATTCAGTGGTGGATGAGCTGAACGATGACACGTTGGATCCGTGGGCAGAACTGCAACAAGAGGCTGGCATTGTAGAGCCGACGCCTCTAAATCCTTTTATGGAGAAGGAACTGCTAAAGGACAATGACTTGAGCCTGGACGGCTCGAGCTTTATTGAGGACACTGGATTCAAGTAAGTCATTTCCCCTACCATTCACTCAATCGTGGCGTGATCGTTATGCTAATCTATCTCCGTAGATACAACCACCCAAAGCTCACGAAAGAGGAAGTCGAGGATGTGATCGAGTCCTACAAGGCAATGAAGTGGTGGCCATGAGCCGATTCTGGACCTTCCGCTGAGAGGCCGCGACCAAAGAACCACTGATATAAAACATCACCATTCTTTTTTTTTGCCATGGCGGTAACACAATCGTCCGATATCCGGGCCCGAGACTAGCACTGTCCTCCTGTACTGGGAGGGAAGGGCTGGCGTGTATGATACGAGATCATGTGTGCGGACATAGGCATTGAGAGCGAGCGATTGACGGAACAAGAGCATAACGTAGTGCATTTAATATATAGACGATATCAATTCAATATCAAAATAGACCGTGTATTCGATCTTTGCTGTGAACATCTGCCCAAGGAGAAAATCTCTCGCCCGATTTCTCGTCCATCAGGGTAACAGCAGCGCACGTAAATTACTTCCCTTCTTTATGCTAGAGCTTAGATGACCCGCAATCGAAAAGATTTCCATGGCCTGGTGTGGAATGCTGAAGACACTGTCCGCAGGGCTTAATGAGACAAAAGAAAAGCAAACTACACGACTGACACTAAGCTAGTATTATTCATGAAGATTTTGAAGCAGGACAGAAAACGTTGTACACTTGCGTTCTATGACCAAGCTCCTTCCCCTCACAGCAGCTTTCCCCCCATTTCTAATGTGCGTGATCATGATCGTGGTCATGACTCTTGCCATTGCCGTTCTCGATCGACTTTCCACCGGCCTTACCGCCGGCGCAGCCCTTCTTGGACCCGACAGGACAGCACATGCCGCCGTCTCCACATTCGTCGTCGCAGTCGAGTAGACATCCATAGTCATCATCTGCACCAGAATGGCTCTGATCGCAGCTATCTTCGTCGTCATCCCTATGCTGGATCGCGCGCTCGATCATGCGATGACCATGCGTGGCTTCGCAGCAGAACTCGGGTTGAATGGTCGATGAATGGATACCATATGCGTGCAAACACTTGCGAATTTGCCTCGCTAATTGCATGTAGCGCTGGCTACCTTCTCCTTTGAATTCGAAGGCGACTTGAACGTGCAAGGAGGCGACCAATTTTGTATCGGACAGCTGCCAGACATGAAGATGGTGACATGAGACCACGTCGGGAAGGTCCGTAATATCCTGCTTAATGTCATCAATTGAGAGGCCGGCTGGGACGGCTTGTAGCAAGATACGCGAGGCAGCTTTGCAAAGAGGAATAGCCGAGCCGAGAATGATGACCGTGATGATGAGGGAGATGACAGGATCGGAATAAAATCTCCAAGAGAAATCCGTGAGCCAGATGAAAAGGGCAGAAGCAATGACGCCCACGTTTCCTAGAGCGTCTCCCAGAACGTGGAGGAAAACACCTCGCATATTCAAGTCGGCATGGCTGTGCCCGTGAGCACCGCCATCCTCCGAGCTCTTCTTTGGTTTGTTGTGATTGTGTGAGGAGTGTAGTGCGCCATTTGAAAGCGAGTTTCGATGATTCCTCCGTCGGCCTCGAGTGCTGCGCTTCGAAATCACGTTGCTCTTCTTGCCCAGGAGCGGCGATCCCTCTGTGGGGCCATGGTCATCATCGCCTTCGTCTTCTATGGCCTCTTCGTTCTCGCCATCTGTGTCCGTGCTGCTGCCTGACTGTATGTCTTCTAGTCTGGATGCGGCGATGATCTCGTTGCGGAACGAAGCTGGATGTATCGGCATTTCGTTGATGTTTGCGTATCCTCGTGAAAGGGATCGGCTACGTCTTCGAGCTCTACGTGAGGTCGCCGAGGGAGAAGATGCATTCTTGAACGATATGCCCTCCGTCCTTGGAGTCAAGCTGCCATAGCTAACATGTTTCTTGGTTTCCGCAGGAGATGCCGTCGACCAATTTCCTACTTGGGATTGTGGCAGCACATCTGCCACGTTACCACGCTCATCTGCCACAACCGTGCTTTCTGTATCGTGAAAGTGACTTTGGCTGCTGTGGTTGTGCGCATGGCCTTCTTCAGCATCCGCAATCTCGTCAGAGCCGTGCGAGTGGCCGTGGGAGTGACCGTGTCCGCCGTGCGAGTGATCGTGAAACAAGAACAGGCCTAAGATATTCGAGGCAAGGCCAAAGCATCCGACTATCAGGATCAGCTGTGGATGTGACACCTCCTGCGGCTCGAAGAATCGTTGTATGGCCTCAAGGAAGATGGACAGACACAAAGCGACGAGGAAGACGCCATTGACTAGAGCTCCTAGAGTCTCGGCTCGCTGCCAGCCATACGTGTACATCTTGCTGCGCTGCTTGGAGTTTGCCACTTTGACAGCCCACAGACCAACGCACAGCGAAAGCACGTCGTTGAGCATGTGAAAAGAGTCGGCCACCAGAGCGAGCGAGTGCACCGCGTATCCGATGATCAACTCGATCAAGAAGAAGATTCCGTCGATTGCAAGCAGGATCTGTATCCTGCGACTCTTGGACAGTGCCATGATGGCCAGCGTCGCAACTTCTGCCTCGCAGAGATCTCAAGGCGTCTCGAATCGGTGGTACGATGTGGCGATGGAGGTTGCGAGGTGACAGCGCAGAACGCAGGACGGCGGGATGAGAACAAGTATGTGCGATCAACCCATAGTTGAGTTGACTGGAATCAGTAGCGACAGAGTTGGAGGAAATGGATCACGAAAAGCGAACAGAGTGGAGCTGGTGTCGGATGATGTAAGGTTCTGACGCTGAGCGAATTGCGGCGAAATGCCGAAGCGGAACTGCGGCGTGCAGATGCCGTACTCTTTGTCTGCTGAGCCTCCCTCCCATTGTCCGAAAGGAACGGTGGCACAAGTCGAAACATCGAATTGTATAAAATCGCCCACAATATCTTCACGTCGAAACATGCATTCTGCACGCATGCTCTACATTTCGTTCCCGCTTTCACGAACATCGTCTTGCTTTGCCTTGCGGCTTTGTCTACTTACTCTTCGCTGGTAGCCTACCATTAGCGTTGTCACGGCCCATACCAAGCAGCTCAAATGCATTCCTAACGCCAAAGACAAGGCCTTATGCTCTATACAGTCCAGCCTCCAGACTACGTCTCTTTGTTTAGCTCCCCATGGTCCCTGTCAGCATTGAAGTTGCTGGCCTTAGCCGTGTTCATAAATCATACAAGTAGACCTTTCGATTGCCTTGATATTTGTGGCTTTTGCACGCTCGATGCGAACACTGAAGGCCCCACTTGTAGTCGGAGTCACAAGTGCTTCTTAAAAAGTCCCGGTCTTCTCATCGGCCGTCAGCATCATGCTTGATAGATACACCCACGGTGATCGCAAAAACCGTGACACAGAGCTAGATCCATGTTAATCAATGCATAACTTCCTTAAAATCGTCCAAATATCGGCGAAAGGAAAAAAAACCCCTACCGCGAGGCTTAGAGCCATGATCAGATATATCTCCCATCCACCTGCCCAAATCTTCCCCCTTACCATTGCAGCTTGCTGCCTCCAGAACCGTATCGCGCCCACGAGCAGGACAACAATACTGGACGCTATGAAGCATCCTGCCAGAGGTTTTCCTGTTACAAGATACCCAAATGTTGGACTTGCATTGGGACTATGCTGCAGCTGAAAGAGCTGGGCAATCACAACGCCCAACATCGCCAGTGCCGTAGATGTTCGCAGGTAGCCCAAAAACGTGCGCTCCAGGGCCAAATGGTCTCTCCGTTTTGCGATATCAATCTTGACGCTCACATGGTTACCCCACCAGCTAAATATTGGGTGGTACCATTTCCTCGGCGTCCTCACGAATTTGTACCGGCTTGGTTGGAAGCCTGCACGGCGTAGCGTTTCATCCTCTTCAATTTCCTCAGCCGTCTGCGAGCGTACGAGCTGGGGCCTTAAAATCCAATTCAGATCATTGGTTCCCCTTTGATGAATGTTGGTGCGATGCGCCGGTGGAAGGATCGATAGTTCGGTTGCTTCCCTATCGTCGTCCTCTCGCAGGAGCTCTGCAGCTGTCTTTCCCACTTGTCTGAGTCTTTCAGGGCCCGGTGGCAGCGTGTGCGCGCATGTAGGCTCTGCAGGTATATTTACAGCCATAAAGTTCGTGTCATTGGCGTCTCAAGGAGATCAATGATGAATGCATGGTTAATTTGCATGGAAGGCAATCATTACATCAGACTCGAGGGCGAATCGCGAAGTGCCGATACCGGCACTTCTTCAGAGCTGCCATCCTTAATCGCCGTCACCAAGGCAGACCTCTCCTTTCGCATTTGATATTTGTGCATGTGTTCTCTTTGTCATATGCTTGAACCGCACGACCACGGCTTCCAACAAAACTTGAGGCTCTGTTCCATTTATGACGATTTAATGAGGAGAGTGCAAGACAAACTCCAACCACCTCGGGCAGCCGGTTTTTGCAAGCATCTTCGTTTTAGATGGTGACATTGTCGAGAATGCGCGGTATGACGCCAAATACCTCTGGCCCTACGCCTACTTGACCAAAGATCGTGCCGGTGGCAGGGGAGGTAGAAAAGAATGCGAAACAAGCAAGCCACACGACAAGCCGGGGTTGGCTTAAGACTCGGACGAAGTGTGTGCTGCGTATCAGCAGCTGTCTTGGGGCATGGCGGAGCGAATAATCAGGGAGGAGTGTGCGCCGTGGCAGAGGAGCATCATGAGGTGAATAGATAAGGGCTTTTGGACAGGAAGTCATCTCGCGGGCGGGATCTGAAAGCTGTGGCTGATAGCTTGTACGGAGTGCACAGCAGTGACATACTGGGTGGTCAATCGTCCCACAGCACTCCGTGGTGCGTTGCGACAAGCCTCCACCTTTCGGACGTTTTGTCATCGCCAACCCCACGATGCGATGATCAAGTATGGCGTTGCACGCCACATTGAAGAAAGCATGGGCGAGTCAGGAACAGGAGGCGAGGTGCGGCACTTTGTCGATCACCCGGCTCTTCTTTGCGACTGCTCCCTGCATTTGTTAAGCTCCAAGAAGCAAGCCCATGAAACTTTCGCTGAAGCCATCCTTGTCTTCAAGCAAACCGATGGCAGCCTCCCGCCGACCTGTGCCGCAAGAAGCCTCCGAAATGACGGCCTCAACAGCGTATAGCGTTCGTATTTAGCAGGGGATCTGCGCGGATGGGTAACCTCGACGAGCAAATCAACGCACAGTGGGCCTTAGCCATTTGGTCGTTCGACCTGGGTGCAGCAACGGCAACAGCGGCGGCGGCGACAGCGGCGGCAGGTGCTTGATCGTGCATCTGCAAGCTTTGGAATGCATGCGCTCCTGTTTACTACTCCTACCGGTGGTGCTGGTGGTAGTGGTGGTGGTGGTGGTGGTGCTGCTGCTGCTGCTGGCCAAGCTTGCCGGCAAAGAGAAAGGAAAAGAGTCACAGCACAGCACAGCAGAGCAGAGCAGAGCAGAGCAGAGAAGAGCAGAGAAGAGAAGTGCAGCGCGGTGCAGAGCTCTGCGTACATCGTGCGCAGCCTCGCCGGGATGCAGGAACAAACCCTGCGCTCTGCAGCAAACCAAGAGAGGCACTCGCCGCGACACTGCATGTTTTGAAACTACCACACCAGCGGTTTTGCCCATCGGCGCTGCTTCCAGAAACGCTTTGGCCCGGCGCTCGATGGACCTGACTACTGTAGTACTGTCCTCCGTACAGTTTTGCGAAATGCGGCATTGCACAGGATGCGTCTGGGAGGTGGTTTCTGGCCTTCGCTCGCACACACGCGGGGACGGGGCCGCATCCAGGTCCAGGGTTCATAAACAGATACTCGTCTCGCAGCATCGCTGGTTGACGGCGTCCCCTTCATGTTCATTCGATGCCTTCTTCCCTGCTACCCATGATCCTTTCCCCCTTCTCTCTCATTCAGTCCACGATCGACTTTGCCAAATTACATCCCCTCAGGGCCATTGTTGCAGCCGACCGTCCACCAGCTGAGAAGCCTTTGTCCCACCCGAAATAAAAGCGGATAGGTCTCACGACAAGGTCTCATTCGGCACCGGTGCAGTCGCGCCATCGAGGATCGCTGTCTTTGTCTTCCTTGCGAGATATATATCTCGGTCCTTCTCCGGACACTCTCACGCACACGTCAGATTCTTCACCTCAAGACGGACACTCGTCTCATTTTTTGGCCTCAAGTTCTCGTCCCGTCTATCTTCCTCGCCGTGCGTCTGTTTCGTCTACCAGAGATGCAGCCAAACACTGTGCATACGTCTTCTGTTGATGTGGAAACGCTTGTCTCGGCCATCAAAACACTTTTCTTCCGAAGACTGTACAAAAGATGCGCCGATCAGTGTGTCAGGAATCTCACTGCCTACGGCCACGAGGTAGGCTTCCCTTGCTTATGGCACGGAGACGTCATGCTAATCCACGTGAGCAGCTACATCCCGCATACAAGATGTTCCTCCTGTATTTCGCAGGAATCTCAAATGACTGCTATGCCCGCAGCATGTATAGTCGCTCGCCGCTGATTCCGAGCGCCCTCGATGAAGCAGAAGCCTTCTTCACACAAGCGAGGGACTTGATATGCGAGGCCCGCGTCGCCCAGCATCACTCGTTCCTGCCCCAACCCCATGATTACCTCAGTGACGACTCCGATGACGGTAGCTCTTCCCGTTCGCTGCACAGGTCACGTCACTCAGAAGATATCACGTCAAGACCTTCAACAGCCGCCACTTCGGTCTCAGCCTACAGCACTAACACCGATATCCTTTTCTACGACTGGGCTGAGGAATCCGAAGCCAAGGCAGTTGTTTCTCCTCTTAATGTTCGCAAACACCACGCCCGCCCAGAGACGTCGTCCAAGCTCCCTTCGACTGAGTCTACGTCATTCGTTTGGCAATCAGCAACGTCGCTAGACGCTGCGACAACCTCAAGACCGAGTCCCCGGCTGGCTTCATTCTACCTGCTGAGATTTCCTCCAAGTGAGCCGCCATCTGAGCCGGCACCACGTATTGAACGGGTGGAACATATGCTCGCTGAAGAAGATGTGCCATTTCCAGACGAGGATGAATGTTTCCATGAGCCGGATCACGTAGAGATCTACAATAGCCAGCTCTTGACTTTCTCCGATATGCTCACGAATCACATCGCCAGTGTTCGGCGTTTCCGAGAGCAGATGAAATTTACCAACTCGCTAACCTTCGTTGCGGCGGGCCGCGATGGCACTGGCAAGCGCACCATGTCTATTCAAGAGCGTGCGGAGCGCATCATGCGCGGACGAGAACGGAATTGGGCGAGACCCCGTTTTGATTCTAGACGCTATCAGGAGCTCTGCGAGGTGGCAGAGGCAGAGCTTTGACATGACGATTGTTGAACCAAGTGCAGCAGGAATTGCACTTGAAAGGACGTGGATGCTTGTTGTGTCCATTTGGACGAGTTGGAAGATTCTGAGAATCAGCTCACGCTCTAGTTAATTATGTATTCATATCCTGTATTGTGAGCGAGCAGCTTAAGTTCAACTCAATCGTCCACGATCGCACGTATGGTGGATCCCACATTCGCGAATTTCACGAAGTGAATGAGATGGTTCCTTTCTTGGGAGCAACGCAGGCAAGATGATATATATACCCTTGCAGCCATAGGTTGAACGTAGCACTTCAGAGGCTGTCTGCTCCTAATGTAATCAGTGATGTAAAATTCTTTGGAAAATCTTTGCCCGACACCGCGAACCTTCCAGCATCAATAATATTGAGCCGTTCGGCACTTCGCTATTGTCGCGTGGTTCGAGTGCGTGCCGAATCCTTAGATCTTCTTCGCTGAACTCTCAAGCTCACGTCCATGCAGTTCGAATGTTTCTGCGGAATATCGGATCCAAGGATCGTCCGTTCGTTTAACATAAAGACATAAGAAAAAGAGACATCTTTCTGATCTCACACGGCATGCCACGGCCTGTTCATCCAGGTCACCTCCAAACCATTGTGGTTCCTAAGCGATATCCAAGGGCGGATCCGTGAGGAATTGCGAATTCCTGAGCCTGAGGGTCCAAGCTGCGAGAGCTACGAGCGGATAGAAACTTGAGAGTGATGGAAGAACATGGTGCGAACGGATCTCAACATTCGAACGATCAATGAACTTGTTCCCAGGCAGAAGATGCTGGCTACCCCTGGCGCTTGCTTTGACACCGCTGGTTGTCCGTGCGCACGGTGCTGGTGCCGAATGTCGCCCGCTGTACTCCGTACATAGCTTTGCGGCAGCGCTGAGGTCAGACAATGCTCTGCAGGCACATCGACGGCACAAGGAGCGTGAATGAATACCATAACTCTGGCCGCGCAGATCGCACGCCATCTGCCCGGGTTGGCGGTGCCCTGCGGACAAGACCCTGGGATTGGCGAGCCCCAGCAAGGCTGAGGCGGGGATTTATTGGTTGATGAACGCTGATTGACATTTGGGAAGTCACAACCGCGTAGGACTTCATCAGTCCTGCCTTCTCTGTGCAAGTCGGGGCTTGGGGAGCGAAGACATTCATTCTAACAAGCTCATCTCTGCTACATTGCATATCTTCCATTGATTCCCGAAGCTGTCACTGTCGCTTGCGTCCCTCGACGCCCAAGCTGCGTCGTGTCTGCTGTTGCACGTTTACAATGTTTCATATTTGAACAACGTAATCTTACTGACGAGAGAGTCGTGGCAGCTTTTGGACACTGACACCGCCCTTCAAAGCCTGGATTGATATCCTTTGTCTTCACTCGTCCCCTGGCAACAGCCCCCAGTGCGAACGTCACAAGCAGGGTCGTGCTGATTTCGTGGAAGCTCGCTACTCAAGGGCAGCCTTGCGCTCTGATGCCTTTATCATGTTCGGCAAAGCATTTAGAGCCCTGAGCTCTGGCTCTCGTGACCGAGGTACGTGTTAGCTGCCATTTCAATGATAGCATTGTTTTGACCGTGTAGACCGCTTCTTAGAAGATGCATATCTCGACCGCCCATCACCACGACCGCGACCGTCGGGTTCGGAATCTACACAGCGTCAATTAAAGGCACCCGTAGCCTTCGAAAACCTTCACGTCTCAGATAGCGATAGCGACGAGTATGGGCTGCCACAAGTTCGGAAGGGTAGCTTTTCCAGGAACGACTCGCACAAGAGGACACATTCTCGAGAGCAAGCCGAAGTGGAAATCAAGTGTCCTGGCTGTGGAGATCTTTCTCGACTGAAACTGTCTGATAATTGGCATGCTTGCAGGTTCTGCCATGTTAGACCTTTCGACGCGCGACGACCTCAAGCCGTCCATCCTGCGCCAGGAAAGCAGACTCAAAAGCAGTTGAGGACGCCGAGGCAGCTGGAGGAGAGTTTTAGAAATATGTACAGGAGACTGGGAGTGATCGTACACGACGAAGGCGCAGAAGTCAGACCATCTGAGACGGACCAAGTCAACAATGGTATGAAAATGCCACCAAGTCATAGAGCTCCAAGTTCGGCTCCCTCTTCTAAAAAACCCGCCGGTACAAGGCCTTCCGAACTTGACTTGAACTTGCTCGGGCCTAACAGGGCTCTCTCATCTTCAGTACCTCCCGTAGAATCACCACTTCGCACTCCTCCAGCTCAAGTTCATCCGTCCTGTCCAGCAATGCAACCAGCGTCGAGCCGACAAGGCCCATCCTCAGAGCACCCGCATGGACGAGATAAGTTCGTTATTCAAAACAACAGCCTCTCAACGCCTCGCGAACCGCCACGCCCTGTATCACGAGGATCGCCATATGCTTCTCACCAAAGCTTAAAAACCTCTCCCCGTAAGCGAATGCCGAACGTGAGCACCGTAGCTAATGGCTATCGAGGTCCTGAAATACATCATTCACCCAAGGAAAGAGCGAAACAACAGCTACTGGAGTGTTTCCAAGCAGAATTTCGCAGTTTATTTGGCAATGTGGATTTTCTTAATGGGAGCTTCTGTTCGTCTATTCGGCCTAAAGGCTCAAAACGGTCCATGAGCGAAGGCTCAAATATATCTCTTAAGACAAATGAAAACGGTGCTGTAGGCCCTGTACTTTCAAAGGATGATTCTGAGAAAGGAGCTCCCACTAAAACCCGCATGGGTAAACCTCTCCCGCCCATTCCAAGTCTGGTCCCAGACTTCCCCGACAGCAAAACGCTTCTCGCAGGCCACATTCATGATATCGTTTCCAGTCTTGTTGAGTTTGGAAATCAACGACCATTCGAACGAAGCACAACTGTTGCGCAAAAATCGACGTACCAGACATCGCCACATATTAACTATCCTGAGCTGCATGCTTATCATTCCATCCTGTCACGATATACTCTTGACGTAGACTATTGTTTGACACTCGTTGTTCAGGAGGGAGACAATCCAGACAAACGATGTTCGATTAAGACTGAGGTCGTACGTTTCATAGGCAATCTACTCTCGGCCTGTTTCGATGTCCTATTTGATGTGCTCACAGCCGCTAGAGAGGAGCCTAAAGCACCACAAGGTGCCAGATACTTATTGATCATACTCTCAACGCCATGGCTCCTACGGCCCTTGACTCCTCTTGCAACAATATATAGACGTTGGCACGACGAGCAAGCTGCTCGCTATAGGCATGAGCCTGTCGGGCGGCTAGAGGATGAAGCACGATTACTCCTTCTCGATCATCCTCAAGATCAAAAGTCGGTCACGTCGTTGCGGGACCGAATCATTGGCCTATGCTTGGGCAGGATCGCTAATCTCTCCGACACTGTGCAGCACGTGTTTGCTCGCTGGTTTGCGAACATGCCTGTTAACATCTATGTGGAAATAACGAAGACGGTCCAAGACTTCAACCTCAAGCAAATCAAAAGCATCCCTGTCGAACAGCACTCGCGGACAGAAGAAACAAGGCAGCTTCACGACAGAAGATTCCTCAGCGAAATGCTAGGCACGACGAATATTGAGAATTTTGACAACGACTTTGAGGCTTTACCGTGGTACTCAAAGAAAAAGAGTGCTTGGAAGCTGCGAACATCCTGTCAAGTTTTGCAACTGTTAGTTGTTGCGAATGACATCAAGACTGATACTGCATCTCGATACAATTCCGCACATGGTAAAACTCGCCCATCAGAGGATATGTACAAGCCATTCCCAGTTGACTACTTTTACACACCATTGCTTGATGCCGAAGCTGGTCGCCTTGACGTAGCATTAGATTTCGAATTGTGGGACTCACGAAGGGGTAATTTCACCATGTGCCAATATCCTTTCTTGATGACGCTTGGTACAAAAGTGCGAGCACTGGAATACGACAACGAGCGCAGGAAAAAGGATGCAGTGCGTCAAGAGTGGCATGCGAGCAAGGGCATGTCTGCAGATCCCTACTTTCACCTTACCGTGCGCCGTGACTACATAATTGAAGACAGTTTCAAAGTTATCCGACAAGCCGTTGGCTCGATGTCTAAAGTCACTTCAAAGAAGCTGCGTGTTCACTTTGAGGGAGAAGAAGCCGTGGATGCAGGTGGTCCTCAGAAAGAATGGTTTCTCATTCTTACCGAGAAATTGTTCGACCCAGAACTTGGTAAGATGGTGACGAAAATCACTAAGTCTCTTCCTTTTGCTGACGTATAAAAGGCCTCTTCTACCTCAGCGATTCTGGATATTTTTGGTTTAATTCAGCTTGTAAACAACCAAATGAATATTTCGAACTTGTGGGTGCGGTCTTCGGACTAGCCATATACAACCAAACGTCGCTATTTGCTCCTTTCCCTCCGTTTCTATTTAAAAAGCTCGCTGCGGCTGCACCAAGGCAAAGCAACGTCGGCATTCTTTGGCGACACCTATGGCGTCCTACTCTCCAGGACTACGCTCAATTATCACCTGACTTTGCAAGAGTTTTGAAGCAAGGTTTGGAAGACCCGTCGGTGATGGAAGGTCTTGCTTTTGAAATACCAGTATGGCAAAATGGACAGAGCGTGTATCATGCTCTGGAACCAGATGGCTCGAACCGAATTATTAATGCAGGCAACATTGATGAATTTGTGGAGAAAGCCGTATCATACGTGCTGCAAGACTCGATCAACAACCAGTTCAGGGCCTTCGCACGTGGATTCCATTCTATTTGTGGCGGCAACGCGCTGTCACTGTTCCGCGGTGAAGAGCTTGAGCTACTTGTGCGTGGTTCTGAAGACTTTGACTTAGAAACATTGCGCGCTGCGGCAGTATACGACAATTGGAAACGTCTAGGCACGGATGAAGATTTACAGACCGAGGACGAGGTGGTGCAGACCTACCCTCTGGTTAACATGTTTTGGAACTACTTTCAAGCGGCCGACATCAAAGAACGCAGGAGGATCCTACGCTTCATCACAGGAACGGATCGGTTACCTCCAGCAGGCATCGTCAATCTTGTCATCAAGATCAGCCGACAGCAGATGAAGAAGGGAGAGTATCGATATCCATCTGCGCGGACTTGCTTTAATCAGATACTTCTGCCGGACTGCTTTGAAAAGCAATCAATTTTCGACAAAGTGTTTAAGAATGCACTCGACATGGCTGGCACAGGGTTCGGTATGAAATGATTCAGGTACAGAAATGCCACTAGTAGATAAGCTCCTCCTGCAAATGAAAACACGTGGAGAGAAAATGCAACAAGATTACTGTTCGAGACTCTGTACACTGCGTATGTGGTGTGCGGCCGAGTTCTGTCCCAACCACCAGTGCCACGACGAGCTTGCAGATTCTGCCTGCGCAAGAGAGAGTGTGAGAGAGGTGGCGTCAGCGGTGAGCAGCTCAGCCGGAGCAATGCCTGTTCTCCGGTGAGCTCATTGTAATTCGAATCAATTTTAAGGGGCAAATTGCCAATCACCGTTCGTAGTCGACCCGTCTCCGTCAGCTCATTGGCCGCCGACTGCGGAGCGAAGGAGCTCGGGCTGAGAGAAAATCTGGAGTCGCCGGATCCAAAGAATTGTCTCGACTCATCAATCCAAAATAAAGTCAATTGAAATCCTTCCTGCACATTTCCAACTCAAACTGCACACTCTCCACTCTTTAAACACAAGATGGCCTCAAGAACAGCTTCGCGAGCCCTGCGCTCATCTATTCAGCAGCTGGCAAAGCCAGCGGTACAACGTCGAAGCTTCATTGCTGCTGCGAGCACGGTTCGAGCAGCTCCCAAGGTTGCTGTGACCACGGGTATGCAGCAGCAAAGGAGGGGAAAGAAGACGATTGATTTTGCTGGTGTCAAGGAGGTCGTGTATGGTATGTGTCTTGCTTCGTCGTCGATGTCCAACCTTGCGTCGTTCGTGTGCTTACCCTCTGCTTACAGAGCGTGAGGACTGGCCGAGAGAGAAACTTCTCGTGAGTCGTCTCCAAGAAATGAATCGACTGCAAAAGACACACGTATGGTATTGACAATCGGCGAACAGGAGTACTTCAAGAACGACACTCTTGCCCTCATCGGCTACGGCTCCCAGGGTCACGGTCAAGGCCTCAATCTGCGTGACAACGGCCTCAATGTTATCATTGGCGTTCGCAAGAACGGCGCTTCATGGAAGGAGGCTATTCAAGACGGTTGGGTGGAAGGCAAGAACCTTTTCGAGGTCGACGAGGCTATTTCCAGGGGCACCATCATCATGAACCTGCTCTCAGACGCTGCCCAGTCGGAGACCTGGCCACACATCAAACCCCAGCTGACCAAGGGCAAGACGCTCTACTTCTCCCACGGCTTCTCGCCGGTCTTCAAGGAGCTCACCAAGGTCGATGTGCCAAAGGACATTGATGTCATTCTTGTTGCGCCCAAGGGCTCCGGTCGCACCGTCCGTTCTCTCTTCCGCGAGGGGCGTGGTATCAACTCGTCTGTCGCTGTCTATCAGGACGTGACGGGCAAGGCTCTCGAAAAGGCAATTGCGATGGGTGTTGCCGTTGGCAGTGGCTACCTCTACCAGACTACTTTCGAGAAGGAGGTCTACTCCGATCTGTATGGCGAGCGCGGCTGCCTTATGGGCGGTATCCACGGCATGTTCCTCGCTCAGTACGAGGTCCTCCGGGAGCGCGGCCAC
The DNA here is from genome assembly GCF_000836295.1 of Verruconis gallopava. NCBI lineage: Eukaryota > Fungi > Ascomycota > Dothideomycetes > Venturiales > Sympoventuriaceae > Verruconis > Verruconis gallopava. The sequence continues at coordinate 71,033 of NW_015622184.1, read as the reverse complement.
AGCCCATCTGAGGCCTTTAACGAGACGGTCGAGGAGGCCACTCAGAGCTTGTACCCGCTCATCGGTGCACACGGAATGGACTACATGTACGCTGCCTGCTCAACCACTGCTCGTCGGGGCGCCATCGACTGGAGCGCCAAGTTCAAGGACGTCCTCAAGCCGGTCTTCAATGAGCTTTACGATAGGGTGCAGGACGGCTCGGAGACAAAGCGAAGCTTGGAATACAACAGTGCTCCCGACTACAGGCAGAAGTATGAGGCTGAGATGGAGGAAATTCGCAACTTGGAGATCTGGAGGGCTGGAAAGGCAGTCCGGTACGTTCTTTCCCGTCCCATATGTGCGATGATGTTTGAGGCTGACTTTACATGTCTTAGCTCCCTCCGCCCCGAAAATAACTAAACAAATTTCGTCGTCGGCGTGAAGGCTGGGATGACTTAAGAAGAGAAAGAATCACATCTTTCGTTCCATTGGCTGGCAGATGGAGCAATCGACGCAAAAGCATTTGTTTTGTATCATTAGCTGGCTTTGTAGGGAAAACGGGAGTCGCCCGATCATGTGGTGCTGGAAACACGGTGGGTAAATTTTTAGCTAGCGAGCAAGGCAATGTTTCCCGCATCTCGACCCAACTGTTGATGCAATGTTGTGAGAGCGCAATCCAAATAGATATCCGTCCCTGCTGGGCAGCTACCGTGCTCGGAGCCAATCGCCATCCCGAGAGCTTCGACGTTGGCAAAAGCCCGGCTCGTAGAGCAACGAAAGCACAAGCGACACACCCTTCTCTGCTTCTCGGGTGTTTGAAGCGTCCCCTGTTTGCGTGGTTGATGGGCATTCACGGAAACGGCGACGGCATCGCTCGACCAGGTAACCCACGGCCGTGGCGGACAGCATCGAGGGGCACGGAATGTGATGCACTCCGCATTTCAAGCGACTCCACAGTTCACCTCGGTCCTGCACGAAGGGACTGACACGGCGAACACGATTTTTCTCGTCCAAACTAGCTCCAAAGCTTAAGGCTCGACTGGGTTCTCATTATCTCATAACAACGGGCAAGTGTTCCTGCTTTGCCCGGGAAGGCGGCCTGCTCTTCCCATCGGCGGATGCTACGGCTGGCTGGCGGGCTTCGCGCGCCGTCGCCGGCGTGGGAGGCCTCTTGTCGCTGAACGCAGGGTCCGCGTGCGTGTTCCTGATCCCGCCCCCACTCGATTGTCTTTCCTGCTCTCTCTTCCTTTCCCCGTTGTCGATCAATCCGGAGCGAGCCATGTTCTCATCGTTCCTCGACAAGCGGCCGCAGCCCCGTCAACGGGACATGGCCATGGGCTCCATCGTGAACAAACCGCCGTCCAGATCTGATCGTCGACCGTGTGCACGGCACGCGGCTTTGCTGTCCTTTCCCCGATCTTCTGTCCGTCGCGCTCGACCACGCGGATCCGATGCCGTCGCCTGTCTGCGGCCGATTTTGCGCGCGAGTGCGGGATAAGCATATCCTTCCGTCGATAAAGGTCGTATGCACACCAAAAGCCAAGGACCCAGCCCAGCCAGACGCGGCCATCGTTCCAACAGCCGTATCCCGGAAGTTCCCATTGTCGGGACACGCGTAGGCACCTGTCCCAGCTCTTGGATTCGCTCTGCCACCGACATCGTGTACCCACTCGCTGCGCTTTTCGAAGCTTTCGGGACCATACCCTTGCACTTTCCCACAGTCGACAATCAAGCTGTGGATTCAGCCGACGTGAAGCACAGTGTTTCCAATCGGCCTAGTCATCGACGTTCGTGGACTAAAGACGCCGTCTGTTTCCTTTTGCGCGCATTTTGTTCCCCTGTTGGGCGCTGACGCGCAGCGACGATTACTCCTCAACCTTCACCCTTTGCTTATCGACATCCTTTCCAGCCTTACCGTAAATATTGCCTTGTGTGGCTGACTAGACGTGTGCTCGTAACACCCAGCCAGGCTAATGCATGGCCCAATCATAGTGCTAGGTTAGCGAATAATTCTCTTTCGCCAATGCAGGTGGAGGTATCGACATCTGTGAGATAAACCAAGGCCGTCCTACTTAGCCATGCCAAAGTCCTCGTGGACCCGTTGTTCTCTCTGCCACACGGACCTTGTTCCATCTGACATTGCGTGTATGGATAGCAGATGATAGAACGGCACAATTCACGCTCTGTTTTTGCACAATTTCGTGGACTGCCAACTAGATGCATTGACAATGTCATCCGGACTAGAGCTGAGTTTCGAATTCAGCAACGCTTTTCCAGAAAAGAAGGAAGATCACCCACTCTTCATGAGACAAGGGGGGATAAGAGGATGTCTGAAACTGAGAAACCCTGGAGGGATCGAAGTGGACAAAGTAAAGCTTATACTGCGAGGTACGACTAGCATTCAAGAATGACAGAAATTTAGGCTCAAGCACGAAGCAGGCTACATGTTCAACACAATCGGACATGGTTGTCAGGAGCTCTATCAGCCCCATAAACTACGAATGGAGTCGAAAATCCTTCACATGATCGACGTGCAGGACTCTTTTGCATACGCACGAGATCACTGTGCTGGTCGGGAGGAAGTGTTCAACTTCGACTTCCAACTGCGAAAGGCAAACTATGATCTGGACGAGTCTTTAGACGACGGGGAGCTTCTGAGACAATTCAACGGCTTCCTCCCTTGTTCACTCGGTATATTCGGACCCTGGTGCCAGCACGCTGTTGGACAGGCGTGCTGTCAGGCCGAGGCTCTTGTCAAGTACGAGCTGGAAGCAAAAGTTTTCAATGGCGATGACTGCGTCGGTTCGGGCTTTCGCCCGCTGAGAATCTTCGACTGTCCCGATACGAACCCTCCGCCGGTTCATCTCGAGCACTTTCCCGGCGAATACACGTGCAGTGATGAGCAACGCTTGAGAACGCTGTACAAGATGGGCAACCCCCTTCTTCGAGTGAGCGTTGTGGAGCCCAAACCTGTTGAAATCCGACCGAACGGCGAAATGGCCCTGGCAGCTCTTATGTTCCGCTTCACAATGCGCGGTGTAGACGCGCCGCCAAAACAACTAGAAGTCCGGATCAATTCGATGCTCAAGGCCATGACTTTCATCGCAGTGAATAAGTTGGGAAGCCAGCCGACCGTGAGCCTGTCAAAGAAATGCCCTCTCGTAGCTGCGGTTCCAAAATGGGGCCGATCGTACCATCGCAAACTACGCCTTGGTCAGTGGGTGGGTGGTGAAAAGCCTGGAGAATGGGTTGCCAGCGCTCTTATATGGATGCCTGTTTGCGAAAACTCAACACCAGCACCTACATTCTTCACGCCCAGTCTGTCTAGAAGATACAGCTCTGTGCTGCGAATCGAAGTCAAGGGCGCTGGAAAGGCAGTCTTCAATTTGCATATCCCCGTGCAAATCGTATACCCAGATCCCATCGCTGATGTGCCAAGTTACGAGACTGCAACGAGCACGCCGAGCTCAGAGGAAGAAGGTTTCAACTTTGGAATCTCTGACGAACTACCAATTTATGTACGCTGAAAAAGAGTTTACCACGTCGTGGACAGAGCGTACAAACAAACTAACGAAAGTCCTCGGTTTCGACCACTTATTCACAATGATGCTTCCCTCACGAGGCTTTTAATTCTCCTAGCAAGGGATAATTCTTTCTCTCCTTCCCTCCATCCATCCAAAGGACTCCTTAGAAGGGCTGACGATTAAAAGCATCCATACAAACACCCACGAAAAGAATCTACAACTCCATCTGTATGTTCTCAGTAGGATCGACTAGTCAATCACGGCATTTCGGCACGCTCAAGAGCGCATCATCGGAAATCGTCGCTGTTTTCAGAGCCTACAACCTTGCACATCGTGTATACAAAGGTTCCCGTACTCACAGCACAGAGGAGCAATATGGCGCTAGCGGCTTCGGTTGTTCACACTAAGATAGCACTCAAGCCTTCTGTCCCAGACAATATCGACGGCCGTGAAGTGATGGCAACGAAAACCTGCATAGTGATCCTTACCATTTCTCTCATCTTGCCAACACCTGCCGTTTTGGTGGCTGCGAGCACGGCTTGCAAGACGATCGAGCTTCTTCAAACCGTTGCCTAGATCACCGAAGGGGCCATCTTCAAGCTGTAAAAGCGGAGTTCGCTCAAGTTAACAGTGGAATGATATTCGATACCCACCCGAAACAGGTCCTCATTGAAGCCCTGCGCCTCGCGACGGCAACTTCGCTTCCGAGTCTCCGAAAACAGTTGGGATTCTCGGTATGCCAGAATTTTACGCGGAAAAAAAGTTCAAGGAAGTCGACATATCTCTGCACGATGGCCACGTTATTGTCAGTTCAGCAAAGGAAAACGTAAGCCACATGCTCGGTAAAAGAGGGGCATACGTGCGCACAAGTCGCGCTCGTTTCGTCCATTATGATCGTCTCGACCCTTTCTGCTTACGTCAAGAGCTGGTTCCACGAATGGCCTCCTCAATGGCCGTGGCGATATTTACCAACAAGTTTTTTCGGCTACTGTGGCGGTCTGCGATGCTGACGTCGCGCGTCTAAGATCTTACCGTTCGACGGTTATGGACAGAGATAGTGTAGCTAGGACAATGGCAATGAATGCGTACTTCAGAGAAATGGAAAAACGAATGAAGCAAGTCCTAAGCTCTGTATGCTTTTTGGGCATATTAAAAATGTAGTTCAATAGGACTTCAAAAGCATAGACAAGGTCGTGGTGAAATACAGGCAAAAGTTCTTGTTGAGTTGCAATATTTTATTTGATAGTGATGCCAGAACACAAATTTTTGGGCGCTTTGAACATTGCAAAATGCCCATGAACAAATAATTAAAAAGGAAAGGAACGCAAAATTTCGACAAATGTCGGCCTTCCAACGTCTTATTATGCTAATAGAAAGGGAATGGAGTAGCAGGTGTTACGTATGAAGCACGTTCAGAGATGCAATGCCTAGGCGCCAAATAGTTTCCATCCGGTTTAGGATTTTTATCTACGACGAATTCAACGCCCAGGCATTTTCAGCCGCCAGACCAGATCCGATTTCATGCAAATATGACATTAACCACCACGCCTTGAATGTAGTGGCAGGAGGGAAGAGTTCAAGCTGCTTCTTCAAAGCGAAAACATCTACTCGTCATCTTCATCACCCTCATCCGCCTCGAGTACAGTCATAGCAATGCGGTCCAAATCTCGTTGGCCAGCCTGTGTGATTCTGCGGCCACCCTTGTCTTCGTCCTGCTCGAGAACACCAACTTTCTCCAGAGCCTGCATGGCTTTACGGTCGACCGAACCAGATGCATCGACATGATGGCATGGGCGCGAGCCACGGTTCTTTGTGCTGCCGTGTACCTTCCTTAGACGGCCAACGCCAACGGTCTATGCAAAGTTAGAAGAGAAGTTCATGGGGACAGACTGTTGGGTGGGTAATGTTTGTAGTACCTTGCGGAGATACACGTGGCGAGCGACAGCGGCGCATCGGACGAACCACCAGTCAGGGTTCTGTGGAGGGAGCTCTTTCTGTGAAAACGGTCAGAAAACTTGTCTAGGACATAAAAGCACGAAATGGCGGGAGGCAAAGTCAAGAACGTACCGAGTGAGAGGTCTTGACCAAATCTTGCCATGCTGGTAGGAAGACACCAAGTTAGCTCTGCACGTCGAACTAGAACATGGTGTGTGGTTTCCCCTCTGTTAGGAGATTCCAGCACGACTGTTTAATATATGGTGTGGACTAACGAGGCACTGGAAGACGACCTTGTCGCTTCAAAAAGGATGCGTAGGCTTCGATGAACTTGTCCGCCTGTGTGGATGGCACCGTCAGTGATGGATTCACCCAAAGAAAAGAGCCAATGGACACGATTGAAGGACTCACAGGGACATCGCGAACGCTGACACCACCCATTGTAAAGGATTATTGCGGCTTGACGCTCGACTGATTTTCGCGGGCTTGCAACTTTCGAAGTCGCAAGCGGCACTGCACAAATTCGACGTGTGGGCATAGCCTTGCCTTGATGCCTTGCTTCCTTGCCGCCTTATCTTCTGGCCTTGCTGCCTCAGACGCAGTGGTCTCGTGATGTCACATGTCGTGACCCGCCCAAGTCCACCCAACTGGTTAGTTCCCGTAAAACAAGCACAAGCACTGAGTGAATGTTAACGAAGTGAACGGTTATCGCACGCGAGCCTGCCTGTCCTGGATGAGCCAAGCCTGGGTCTGACCGGGTCTGCAGATCCTATAATTTGAACCTCCGCGAGCGAGACTCTTCAACAGCAGCGAACACATGTTTGCTCTTGATTCCCAGATCCCATTCGGAGCAAAGTTTGAGCGCTTTCAGTTCACGGCATAATTCTTGACTTGCTCTTGTTGATGGCATTCACTGTTCTCGGCGTGCTTTTGGGCAATAGGGTTTTTGGGTGGGTGAGACATCTGAAACGGGGGTTCACAGCGGCGGCGTCCCATTGGTTCTCGCATCGCTTGGTGCAGCCTGGGGTCGTTCGTCTACGCCTTATATAGATAACCCAGTCGTCTCACTGCGTTCTCTTGTCTCGCCGTCTGGCAGGCAACAACTGAAAAAGCTTCCATTGACCCCGCGTGTTGCCAGCTCGCTCTCCTTTATCTTCATTTTCTACGTCCGTCATACCAGCGCACTTCTTTCAATATCGGCCCTTCCTTCGTTGAGCTCCTTGTTGACCCCGATCTATCCCCTGAATCTCGCCATGACGGGCCACCTCCTAGGCGCTCTCGCCCGACGTGGTTTCGAAGCTGCTCATGCTCATTGGCAGCCTGCAAACGGGCAGTCTGATGTCGATGGCGTGAAGAAGATATTGGGGAAGGTGCCCACATGGGGTGTCGTTCTCATGGCCATCACCTTTGTCCTTTTCGTCCTCCTTGGCTCGAGTGTCGAGTACATAATCCGCCTAGTTTATGCTCATCTCGCAATGATCGAGACGCCAGAGACCACGGTTGAAGTCCACGTATACCAGCCAGCTTCTGTGGAGGATGCGAAGATTGTACAGAACTTAGTCGAGGCCGGTCTGATTGAGGAATCTGCGCTAAATCCAGAGCCAACAATCACGGAGCACCGCAACGCGATAACTTCCTCCCTTCACCGTACAAAAGCCCATATTACAAACATTGCCGGTCCAAAAGCTAGATGGCGAGGTCTGCCAATCTTCATTCTCTACGTCCTCACAGTTTCCGTGACCGGCTGGATTCTCAAGAAGCCTTTGCGTTTGGAACTCCTTCCACTTGGCAACGTCATGGTCGATATTTTTGCAGCCGTTTTCGCGGCCCGGCTTCACTGTGCATGGACACACAAAGTCATCTCCATGCCTTCCGACAAGAAGTTGAGGCAACGCATGATTTCCCGCGCACAGTGGAAAGAACTTGCCCTTCCAACCGCTCTCTCCGCTGGAGCTCACGGGGTTGTCTTTGAGGGTGTAAAGATTATGCACCACTTCTCTGCTGAGGCATGCCGTGTCCTTGACGCGCACCAGATCAACAAGGCGTTACTTGTGCTCGTTGCTGTCGTGCCGGTCCTCATCGGCGTCGCTGTGCTTTCACTTTTTATCCTTCTCCCTGCATACGTCACTCTCGTTCGCAAGGAGGCGTCGCTCCTCAGTCCTGAGGAAGAGACTATTGTTCCGATGGATCGCACCTTCGGTGGCAGAATCCAATATATCGGCGCCAAGTTGAACATCGGCGATGCCTGGAACAGCTTCACATGGGAGGCTCGTCGCCGCCTCATCAAGCTCTACGTCAAGTTCTTTTTCGTCATGAGTGCGCTCATGCTCCTGTTTGTTCACCTTATTGCGCTCGAGTTTCTATTAGCCCTTGGTGGTGATGCAAAGAACGTATTGCAAGATATCCAAAGTCATATTAAGATGTGAGCAAATGGGAATTGATGTTTCCAAAAATTTCAAGAGGCCTATGGGAAGTGCTTTGCGCAGAGTTCAACTTCGCGTTAACCCTAAAATCTACTCATGGTGATGAGAAGCTAGTAGCAGCTGCTACGCGTTTGGACTAAATGGGCAAAATATCCTGTACCATATCTTAACAGGTCAACGCGTTTGAATACAGAGTACGTCGATAACCGACTTCATTAACTCCCTAACTTTGATTATGCCTACTATTTACTCTCGGTGAAAGCATCGAAGACTACGATAAACACTCATATCTTACCCATTTTCTCTTTCTAGATATCGTAACACTTTCCATCTAACAGTGGTATCGCACAGGATTGGGTCATGCGTTGCCCTTTGTGGACCTCTGGTCAGTTTAACCATAATTTCCTGACTTGTCCTCAATTTCGTTCAACTTCGACATTTACTACCAAAAGACATGATCCTGGAGCATATTTATGAAATTTTTTTAAAGTTCCAAGTGACTTTGAAAGGCATTTACACTATTGCGTCGTGGCACTTGGGTCATTGAAAATGGCACTAAACTTGAAATCTATCTTTGGCCTGGGTTCGAAATCGAGTTAGTCAAAGAATAAGCATAAGTGTTCCTCTTTATTGACGCATTGACAGGGAGGCTATTTTTTTCCTCGTTACTAATAGCATGATTGTCTTTGGCCTTGTGGCTTTCGACCACGCCTTGGCTATTTTGCACGCATTTGCCTCAGACACGGAGAATGTCCAAAACTTGCCCAGTCCAGCGAAATTGATCCAGGCACTGTTGAAGCCAAAATCAGACTACGATTTTGAGCGTCTTGAGGGTATACGGGATGCTATTAAGCGCCTAAAGCATAAGAGCCACAGCTTCTATCTGGCTTCTGGGCATTTGGAGGCCAACTTCGCATTGATCTTATGCTTCTTTACTCCTACTGCCGCGTCGCTGATGATCTTGTCGACAATGCAACTTCAGCTGAAGAGGCAAAAGCATGGATTGAAAAACTTCAAGAATTCCTGAAGATCTCATATGGCACCGAAAACGAAAGAAAATTGGTTGAAAGCTTCGTAAGCTGCCATTTCCCACAGACAGCTAGATCGGCATTTTTACTGCTGCCCACCCGGCTACTTAGCAAAGCACCACTTTACGCATTGCTGAAAGGCTTCGAGATGGATCTCCAGTTCTTCCAGGCAACGAGTGAGTCAAAATTCCCGATAAGAAATGAGGATGATCTTGAGCTGTATAGTGCTCAGGTTGCAGGGACAGTTGCCCATCTCTGCTTAGAGCTAGTTTTCTATCACACTGAACCAGATATGCCCGCAGTAACACGGAAGAGGCTGATTGATGCGGGAGAAAAGATGGGAATCGCGCTTCAGTTAGTCAACATATGCCAGATGTTGTCGTGGATGCAAGAATGGAACGCGTGTATCTCCCAATCAATTGGCTCGAGGAGATTGGTCTATCAGCCAGAATTGTAATCAACGAACCAAATGGGGTGAAATAGACCAGCTTAGACGAAGAATTCTTGCCAAAGCGTTCGCCGTATATTTGAACTGTAGGGAGGCTATTGAAGAGTTACCAGCTCAAGTGAGAGGACCGATGGGCGTGGCCGTGGAGAGTTATATGGAGATTGGACGGGCTTTAAGCAAAGGACACTGCCAGACAGAGCAGGACAAGGCCACCGTGCCGAAGTGGCGGCGAATACTTGTGGCATGGCGCGCGCATAGCGGATCAATGCCATGTCAAAAGTTGGAGGTCGCTTAACCTCATCCTTGAGTAGTGTGGAGTTAGATCGTGTCCATGTGTTCGCATGTTCGATTGTCACATTATCTTGTGATAAAGACGTTAAGAAAAAATTTAGGCTATCGATTACGGCTTCATACCTGCAGTCAACCCCAGCTCATAGACTGTGATTATTATCCGTTCTGCAACAGTTTTTCTCATCCCGGTGCGTTGCAAGGTTGTAATAAAGCATGACGTCTTACCACACGAGCGTGAATACTGATTTGGTTCTTACCCTTGACCGGGAGGAGGACAGTGCAACACATGAGGTCGCAATAAGCAAAGAGAGTATTGTATTCCTTGGCATTTCAAACCCTGCAGTCCCAGATCTATACTATTCAGACGAGCTGTAACTATAACCAGCAGCCATGGACCGAAGAAAGTATCGCAGGATCGCGAGCTTCAAGCAACCACCGTGGTAACGTCCAATTTCTTAACTGTGGCTGTGGGCTTAGCTAGCTTCGTAGTTCTATCGTTCCATCTCTTTGGCATGCCACGAGAACTGAAAATTAAGATGGAGAGAATAGCACTCAAAGCGATGGGTGAAAAAAAGGCTTGTTTATTGTCAGAGGTAGTTGCGTCAAAAGACTTGAACGGTGTGACAAAATCACGCCGAGTTAAGGCTGATTTTTCCAGATTAAATCGCAAGGATTCCAGCCTCGGACCAGGAAGATGTCAAGGAACTAAAGACCGAACTTGGGAGAGAATCAGGACGGTCTTTTCAGAATCCTATGGATGAGGTTGTTGGCGAAACTGCAGACGCGCTGACAAGTTTAGTTCATCGCGAAACCGGGATTGATGCGCAGGCTTAGTCAATCGAGCATGACTTTGGTCGATGTGTTGGAACACTTTACCAGCAACAAAGACATGGGAATTCTCTTTATTCACCATGCAGTTCAATTATTAAATATCATTTCGAACAACATGGCAGATGAGTTCGATAGCAAACTTTCCAGAACCCGAAAAGTCCATGATTGTGAAACTTCAGAAGCCGCTTGACGTCAGCTTCGACGTTAGCCTGCTTATGTTCGGCCGGAGCGTGAGATGTAAGGAGGCTCTTCTCTACTTAGCAACATATCCTTTGCCTTCAGGATATGGGGACTTCTTCTTATTCTTTTCTTTTATTCGAATCTTCACATTTTTGCCAACGAAGCCACTTAAGCATAGCGGTAGAGGCTTCGAACTGAATGTTTAAGATGAAGCACGGCCGCAGCCGAAGACGGAGGCGAAAGCCTTACGTTGCCTCCTCCCAAGGACGATGCCACTCCAATATTCTTCTAACACCTGAACTAGGTAGCCTTTGCATTGCGTAAGCCACTACTCACTTCCCATGCTATCCTCCGTCTCTGCCGGAATGTGATTCATCACTGCAGCGTAAAAGCGCGTCGCTTTCTTCTACGTAACGAGCCAAGGTCACGCGCCAACGAACCTCAACGTACAGCAAATGAACATGTCGCTGGACCTGGCCTTGAATTTAAAGAAGACTTATTAAATCTCTTTCTCACCTCGCTACTTCCGGGCTCTTGCAAATCGCTCGCACAATGAGAGACCTCGACAATCATTTTGGTGCTTACAACCACCTTGCACACCTGCCACGTGCAGATGAAGCTCTGTTCACCTTGCGCAAGGCTGCCTCATGTGTAAAACCTTTGATGCGAAAACGAGGATGGCGCGTTGGTATTCTCAGCGAATTTCTTCCAGATCAGCCCAATCTGTTGGGCTTGAACACTAATCGTGGCGAGCATATTCAGCTGAGACTTCGCCATCCTGGTGATTTTAATCAGTTTCTACCGTTTGAACAGCTCTTGGACACTCTTTTACACGAGTACGTGTTTTGTAAATGCGATAGTCAAGAACGGATGGTACTGACAGAGAACATGTAGACTTTGTCACAATGTTTGGGGGCCTCATGACGAGAACTTTCATAATTTGTGGAACGAACTTAGAGACGAATGGGAAACGCTACAAATGAAGGGATTTTCAGGAGAAGGCTTTTTGGGCAAGGGTCAACAACTGGGAGGATCTCGCATACCAGTCGAGGAAGTACAGCGGAGAGCACGCGCTGCAGCGCAAGAGAGGGCAAAACTGAACAAGAATAGACTGGATCTAGGCCGACGTCTAGGAGGTAGCACTGCCACAGCTCCTCCACGTTCACGCACACGGCTTCGCGATCTAATTGCAAGCGCAGCACAATCAAGAAGCAAAATCAATACCGTGAATGTTGACTCTGGGTGTGCGACTGGCACGCAAGCAGGCAACAAAGCAGCTGAAGACGCCTTAAGGAATGGCTTCCGAACTAAGGCAGAGATGGATGATGCAAATTCAATAGCTATAGCGCAGGCGCTGCAAGAGCTGTATGAGCAAGAGGAGGACGACAGGATCTTTGAGGGCCTCTCAGGACCACCGGCTACTGGGGGCTTGACATGGGACCCAGAGGTGGGCCTTCAGGCCATTGCCTCCGCTCCCGCATCGCGATCACCAACTCCAAATCAACCATTCGGTTCGGTGCAGCACCTGCCCAACGGGGATTTTCGACCTGAAAACAAAACAACAGGGCTAAAAACAGATAACACGTGGCAGAACGCGGTACATGATGTCAACCCTCATGGCCGGCCAGTATCAAGACTCGTCCGTGAAGCTGAAGCCAAGCAAAGACAGAGGGTCAATCACGGCTACGCAAAGCCTACACCGGCGTTGCAGAACTGGTTGGATAGTGAAACAGGTGCAAACTTTGGGACTGCGGTGCGGCCAAGAACATCCAGTTCAACAGACGATGCATGTTGGGAATGTTCACGGTGTACCTTTCACAATCACGGCATAATGAGTAGATGCGAAATGTGCGATAGCCCGAAATCCTCAGGCACCTCTGTATCGGCATTGCGGCGGAAGCCTGTATCGTCCTCATCCTCAGTTACAGCTTCAAATGCGACTGCATCAAAACCTTTGGGCTGGGTTTGCGCTGTCTGTGGAACATTTATGGAGAGTAACTGGTGGACTTGCTCTAATTGTGGTACTATGAAGACAAGTTCGTGATGTTAGCGGTCGTGGTCAGAATTGTATAGCATAGATTCCTCGAGCATATATACAGCATTAGCGATGCGTTCAAAACCGTGCAAGATCGGCATGAATTTGGTAAGACTTTTTGCTCTTGCATGCCTTTAAGGTTTTGTACAATACTTTTGTCCAAAGTTGAGTTGAACTGAGTTACTAAACATGGCCTCTGACACCGCAGGTTGAGTTCAAAATATTTCCCACACCCGATTCTTTGATGGTTCCGGTCGAAAATGTCATTTCTATGGTATTCATGACCACGTGTTGCTTTTAGCAATGCGTCTCTATTGGAAAATCTCCATGCCACTCTTGCCCTGTTACCTCTTCTCTCTGAAGCCTTCGTGTTTCTACTATTACTGCTGCATCTGGTTCATGGTTAAAGTGCCTTCCTATCAAAACTTTAGATCTCCAAGAAATCCTTAGAGTTCATCCTTGTCTCTTTTATTTTGCCCGACCTGTACGGAGAGAACCTAGCCTCGCGGCGGATTTTAAAAGCTAAACCAATGGACTTTGCGAGCACGCACGCGAGATATTTATGTAATAACCAAAAGGATTCAAAAAAAAACTCATTCCCTTAGGACGCATTTAGGAGAGAAAAGTATGTACGGGATTGCATGACTAGTTCTTTATCATGCTTTGCGCAAAAGGGAAGAATGTGACAGAAGATATAGAGGAAGAATGCTTGTCGACAATGTAATTACTTAAGATTCATATTTTTTGCAAGTATATGATTGAAACTTTCGAAGACGTATACCATCTGGCGCAGTCAGAAGGTGGTATGGTCTAGTGGTATGACGTTACGTTGTGGGTCTCACGGTCCAGTTCCGTACCAGCCTGGGTTCGATTCCGTAAGTTGCGCAATTCGCCCATCCAGGCAACATGTGACAGACGTCTAACAACCCGATAGCAGTACCGCCATGGTGGATAGAAAAGTTGTTTTTTTTTCTATGTCTCTCTCTCATTTTTTTTTAAAAACGTTGCCCTCACCTAGTCCATTCCCTAAGCCTACTGATTACGTAGATGTTCCAAAAGATAATTACCCTGGTCCTACAGACCAACTGGTTCAAGCTGTTGTCAATGAACGGAGATTATAACAAAATTTTGTATGGGCGAAGGGCTGGAATGTTGAGAGGCAAATGAAAACGCTGATTATTATATCACGGATTAATGCATCGAGAAATACTTCCCGCCTTGTCATCTCTAGCAAAAGATTACAGCTCACTCAGAACTTGCGAGCATCAACAGCTTTTGGAAATTGCAACTTAAGTTTTGCTTTCGAAGCAAAATATTATTTGATCGTATACTGCGAGACTGCATTACCAGATGAAGTCATGGTACCGACTCAAGAACAGACTTGAACTTACATTTTATGTAATCTATCTATTTTGTGCACATCGCCTCACGTTCCGTTCATCCTCCTTTCAATTCTGCTACTGTAGCCTGCTTGCCTTCGCGGTGTGGCTTTCAGTCTATCAGCGTTGCGGATCTTCCCGTGACAGGGATCGCACACGATGACATTGGCGGGCTGACACGGTGCATAAGGCATGACACGACCGCAAACGTTACTCATATACACGCTGCGCTTTCTTGTTGCATATCCGCCGAAAAGATGCCACCTCCTTCCGAGAAGGATGCCAAGTCAGTTCTGAAAGCTGAACATCGACGCAGCGCATCTGGCAGCTCCTCACCGCTGCCCGAAGAGAGCAAAGCCGCAAAGAGTACGAGGCAAGCTCTACCAAGTCCCGCGCCACCTAACGTACACTATACACTGCTGGTAAAATTGCCGTTTGTGAGAGGTGATTTTGAAGATCCACCACAGGTATGTGGGAGTGACAAATAGGCGTTTGCAAGGCGGGCTATATGAGTGCTGGAACACTAATCTGGCATGCAGGTTGAATGGGATGCGATCAAAGACCGGAAACTATGGAAGATAATCTCCAAGAACTCAAGATCCGCTGACATAGACTGGGCGCTGCAGTATGTGCTTTATGAAATCTATAGTATTGTTCATTCGCGATCTTGATAACTAATGGTTCTCGAGCGCAGTGCAAAAGAGTTTGGCGTAACGCAAACATTTCTCCTTCAGCAGGCCGCATGGCTGTATGAACGACACCTCCAACATGTAAAAGCTCAGATGACCAAGCTAAGAACGTCAAATGCACCGACGCCTATACTCGGGCCGGCCAGCCAACAGACTGCACCAACTGGAGGAGTTCCCATGAAGAGACTGGGTAGCGGTGGGGCTTCAAGAGCGCCGTCCGCAATGTCTGTACAGTCACGAGATAGTCCTGTAGCTGGAGTAGATACTGGCTCTTCGGGTGTGCCGCAGATGCGACCTGGACTGTCAAGGACGCCTTCATCTGCAACGGTGACCCAGAGTCGGCCTTTCCTGCCTCCAGCCTCGCCTCGCCAGCCAGTCCAGCGATCCTTCCGCACCTCTGCTGCAGCGAAGAGGATAAAGGCTATCGTTCCACAATCAACTGATGAACAACTTAGTCCTCATGACCCGGTGTCACCACCGCCGGCCTCTGACTCCAGCTCTAAGTCATCTTCGGACTCCGACTCTCCTCCAACCCGACAAAGCCAGCTTTTCCGACGCCCACCAGCGTTTCAGCGTCAAAAGAAGACCCAACTCAGCAACGTGGACGACGTGGGCGAAGAAAGTGGTGATGACTCACCTACCTTCCTACCTTTCGCCGCAAAAGCCGACAGTGTTCAGCCGAAGGAGGATCCAAGCGCAACGCTGAGAGATATGACTCCTCCGCACCTGAAATCTCAGCCCAGCGCATCGAAGGGGCAGGCTGCGCGGGCTCCGATACTTAAATCAAGGGAAAAAGGCAAACAAGCCATGGGCAAGATTGAGTCGTCCGCCAGCTCGGCTTCCTCGGCAGCAGCGCCGCCGTCCTCCGCTGACGTGAACGACCCGCGCAGGCCAGATGCGATCACACCTCGACACAGAGCCGAACTTGCCCGCCTGAGCCCACGGCGACAGGCTTCGATGAGGGATGGAAGTGATGGTACACCAAGCATGGGGAGTAGCTTCAGCGATCTCGACGGTATGTAGCCCGACATTACGCTGAATATTTGCACACAGCAAGAAACTAATACATGACGACTCATAGACACGAGCATTACACAATCTGCACTCGAGGAAGCGTTGGCAAGTAACCTCCGTCATGGAGGTGCAAGCCGTCTGAGCTCTATAAGCCACGCGTTTGGATCTCGACTATACGGCAGGGGTCAGCAACAAGGCTAGGGAAGTCATAGAGACTATACGAACAGAAGCAAGTAGCGAAAGCTATCTGCTGCTGCTATTTCTAGTTTATGTCGAACATCTTCACAACAGTTGACTCGGATCAGAGCAAAAAATATGTACTGGAGGCATCACTGTGGTTCTAAACCATGTATGTATACGTGTACATTCCTTTCCAAACTTGCGAAACAGCCAAAAACATTTATATTCAAAATGCCCAGGAATAGTTCCAGGGTGCGAGAAGACTTCCGTTTTCTTGTTTCCTTCCCGAACGCCCCGTGTGTGATGTTCAAGTCACGCACTCATAATCGTTGCTGCCAATCGTTTACCCGCGGGCCCATGTCAACTGTCGCGACATGCCAACGAGCCGCGAAACGTATAGAAAACCGCAAACCAAACGAAGTTTACATGTTTCATAAAGAATGCGATGCTCAGGACGAGAAAAATAAGATATGATTATGTACAAAGATAGAGATTGCTCTGGAAAAACACATGGCGATGCTCAAACTGAAGAAGCAGTGCGAAGGCTATGCAATTGTAAAGGCATGAGAAACTGAAGATTGAATGAGTGAAGGCCAGCGAGCGCACTCCAAGAGATTTCAACAAGACTCATGGAAACTAGGGCATTGGATACCTGCTTGGCTGGCCTAAGCCGCCACCCATACTCATACCCATCGCAGGGCTTCGACGTCCGGGTCCCATGCCTCCGCCGCCTCTTCCGCGGAAGCCGCCTCGTCCTCGGCCTGTTGGGCCCATCCCGGGTAATGAGAAATCGGGGTTTGAATTCAGGAGCATGTCTGACGGACGCGGTGGCGGAGGCCCTCTGCCTGATGGTGGCATGCCCGGTCTCCAGGCGGGGTTAATGCCGCGCTGTGAGACAGAAGTGAAGTGACTCGTGTCGCTCGTAGCTGGACTACGCTGTCCTTCTTGCAAAGATTCCTGCGATTCCTGTCGCAGTGTGTCTAAAGGTAAAGGAGGCACGGCCTCGCTGGGTTGATAGTTCGTGTTACTTAAGGGTGGGCCCCTTTGCAGCTCAGTTGCCCCTCCTGTCATGAGGACTGGAGGTATTGCTGCAGAGCTAGCAGTCAACATCGGCGGAGGAACAGTCGACGCAGCTGGAGGGACTTCGGCGAACTGAGGGTCAACATCTTCGTAATACGATCCGGATGCTGTGCGTGCGTGACCTAGCGCCTGACTCTGAGAATACTTGCTCACGGAGTTAGGAGATGCTTGGATAGGTGACAATGCTCGATTGCCGGTTACATTGGTATTAATGTTTGGAGCCGGTTGTCTTTGAATCCACTGTGAGCGCACTGGAATATACTCACTGCTTGCGAGTCAGCAGAAGTTAACTACAACCATAAATCTTTACGTCTTACTCTGGTGGCGTTGTTTCAACCGGCGAACGAGCAGGCGAAGGGACGCCAATGTTCGCGTCCATCTCCACAGCTTGACCGATTGCGATTTCCTGCGGGCGAGCCACAGCAGGAGATATTCCTCTAGAGCTCGGTCCCATTTCATATGGCGAGGGGTTGTATCGATCTTGTGGACCATAGCCTGGAGGTGGAGGAACCCTTCCTATCATAGGTCCACTTCTTCCACGGTAGCTTCCTCGCATGCCTGGCGGCCCGCCACGCATCATTGGACCGCCTCTTGGAGGGTACCCACCTCTGCTGGTAGGATAGCCTCCTCGCCCACCCCTGCCGTTAAATGAGGAATTCGATCTATTAGATTCTAGGGACGGTCGACCCATAGCCATCACAGTGTTTCCGTACTCTTCTGACTGTTGATTGACTGAGCCATTGCGAGGTCGCATCGGGCCTCCGTATGCTTGACCGCCTGCCATTGCTGGAGGGGCCACGGCTGTGTTCAAAGGTATCCTGTCATCTGAAGGGACAGCCTTGGCATCATACGCGCCAAAAGGAACACTTTGAGCCGAGTTCAGTGGCACGGTCGAGCCGCCTGTCAGAGGAGGTGGAGATTCAGCCCTTGGTAAGGATTCAACCACTGAGGTCGCAACTGCAGGCTCGGACGCCTGCTTTGCTCCAAAATTATTGTAGTAGTTTTGGCCGTTCATCTCGGCATTCTCCTGTATTCTCTTTCGTCGCGCTTTTCTGCTCACTAGGGAGCGTCGCATGCCACAAGTCACCAAGCCTGAAACGCCAATGATGGCGGTGGCGGCAACGACAACCCATCCTCCCCACGATACATGTGGGAGAAAAAGCAAAATATCGACAAGGAATGCCAGAAGCGAAACAAGAAGCGTGGGTATGCTGAGGATGAATAGACCGAGCAGAAAGCGAGGGGAATGGGCCGGAGAGTGGAAGTGGGCGGCAATGGCTAGTATAGTGCATATCAGGCTGAGAAAAGCGGCGACAGGATGGATGACTAGAATAGGCGATAGCGAATTGCGCGTGCTTTCTGGCAAGGAAAAGTCGCTGTTCGTTATACCAGCTAGGCTTTCTACGCGATGTGGTTAGCAGGAGTGGGGTGATGGGGTCACGCAAGGCTGAAAGCCAGCAGGTCGCAGCATAAAAGACGGCCGAGAAGCCAAGCTTGGCGATGGCAAGGAGGTAGTTTACGTACGCATGTCATAACCGATCTTGATGGCACTGCAATCCGAGCCTTTGCAGTAACCCCAAACGCCAAAGGTATATCCATTGAACGAAGCAAGCGGTATGGCCTTTATGACGGGTGTCGACAGCGCAGAGATGAGCAGGAGCGCGAAGGCGGCGAAGAAAAGCACCGAGAGCGGAGTCGCAGGTCGCAGTACCATGGTTGCAGCGGGTGCGGAGCGGAGGCGCGCCAAGTGAGGCAGTCAACTTGTGCCTGCACGTCGTACGTACGACTCGATGTGGCCACGCCAGTGACTTGGAAGGCACGCTCCGTTCACAGCGCGGCAACAGGCGAGCGAGTGCGTGGAGAGAAATATCAGGTAGTGGAAGTCAAAAGCGAGAGCGACAGCATGTCCAACGAGCGCATTGTCCGTGGAGGAGAGACGCGGAGAGGTCAGAGGCAGAATCGGCTGCTTTGATCTAGGAGTGGTGTTGGTTGTGGTGGCGGGGCCAGTAGTGATTTGTGAGAGACGCGCAGAAGATGGAAAGAATGGGGACGTGTGCAAGCGAGGGCGTTAAGAGAGTGGGTGTGGGTGTGCGCGTGTACGTATGTGAGTATGCGGAAGTGGGCGTGAAGGAGAGCGAGGTCGACGGAGAGCAGGAAGAGCAAGGCGGAAGGCGGACATTGTCTCAAGCCAGGGAGTAACACGCACAAGCGAACCAACGGGCGGAGAGGGGAGTGCCGCGTGTGGTGCCAGCCCGAGCAGGGCATGTCCCGCCCGCCCAAAAAGAAAAGCCTAAACGGCGGATCAGCCAAGGCAGTCGGCATGGTTTAACTTAATTTCATGAAAGTCGCAAATGAAAAAGAGCCGCAACAAAGTTTGACTTTGTTCATGATGACGCGCACCACCGCATTGAGCGCTCGCCGGTCGCAGAGCTTTCTCCCTGCTGCAGCGGCAATCCACGCCCGCACAACGACTTTGCGGGCTCATCAGCGAAACGAGGCAGTTTCTGCTGGGTGCAACATGTCTATTCCAGTCTTCGCTTCAGCTTCATGTCGCGCGTCGCAGCGTAGAAAGGCTGGCTAGCACCGGGTCCGGTGTACAGTCCAGTGCTGTGTCTCCTGCCGGCGCCGCCGCTGGGACTGGCGCCATTGCTCCTTCCGCTGCTGCCGCTGCCGCTGCCGCTCGCAGCGTTGGCTGCTCCTGCTGTGGCCGCGCACTGCTAAAATGGGTGAGTGTGGTTGACTGGCGTGCAGACAGCCGATCCAGCAGGCACGCTCCTGCCAACTTTAGGAGCGTCCATAATCCTTGGCTTCGGCGTAAATCATGTTCTGCACCCCCGTGCCTTCTCGTTTGACCTTCCACCAATCGCACGACTTCCTCGCCGTCGCAGCCATCGCTCACGTCCGCACGCGCCCGCCCATCCACCAAACGTCCTCTTCCCTTCGGCTCTTTCGCAACCGCTCCTACTCCTGTTGTCGCCGATTGATTCTCTCCGTTACTGTACCCACACTCCCTGTCTCGTCCTGGCCCCACCGCAGTTCGAGTCGCTTTTGACCGATTCCTTTCCATCTCTCCCCACAAATGTCTATTCTGCTTGTTGCCAATCTTGATGTGCCCCCCGCTAATCTTGCAGCGCTTATCATCAAATGCAACCTGCTAATCTATCCAAAAGCACCCCATGACCGTGTTAGTCTTCCGAAGTTAGTCCAGCTTCGCGTTAGCTGAATCTTCCCCCGTAATCTCCGCTGAAGAGCCCCAATAGCTCCTCGTCTCTACTGCTGTGAACGAGCGGCCACGACGACGATGCCTCCTTTTCTGCCATTCTTCCAAAATCAAACAGATCATCATCGACTTGATTCCGGGCCCATGCAAACAGGTCGGACACCTCAGCAATCACATTCGTCGTGCTCGTTTCTTCTTCCCCTTGGCCTTCCATGTCCGACGAACCTTGCAGCGGCATCAGATCCTGAGTGCACGCGAGAAAACGTGGAACTTCCGAGCCCAATGGCAACAACAATGTCTGTGCGCTTCCGTGGCTTTTTCCTGCTTCGCCCAATGAGCACAATCTTGCAAGGGCTTCCTCAGTCGTATGTTTTGCCTGTAATGCTATGGCGAGACTTTCTCCTAGACGCTCGAAGACTTGAATTGCCACATGAATGGCCTCTACCGCAGACATGGCCTCAGTTGTTGCTGGATACGCAATCATGTACCCAACAAGTGTCATCGTCGCATTCCATTGCCAGCGGAACGCCTCGTAGTGGTTGTCCAAGATGTTGCCACACCGTAAGGTTTGATATACCATTGAGGTCATGCTTCGGGCATATGAAAGACATGAGCCTGCGCATCTGTCGGCTATTGGCGTTGTCAAATCTCTCGGCCTCGAGAAGCAGATGAAAGGCCGGTATAAGCTCATGATCATGTTCTGATAGTGGAGCTCGAGAAATATACTTTGCTGCCGCTGCCAATGCGGTGTGCTTGCGTCTTCCGCAAGTCGCTCATCGTCTGTCGAACAGCTGCCCCACGCCGCCTCCCTGCCTACCTTTAATGTCACGGGCACGTCGTGCATCCACTTTTGGATGTATTGCATTTGGGTCTCGAGAAAGTTTGCGCACTCTTCAAGCGCTTCGGGCTTTTCGTAAATTGACCTCTGCTTATTCTGGCCCAGAAAACGTGCACATTTGTCGTAGAACATTATGTAGATCGCCCTGGTCGCGAGCACAAGTCTAACGAAATGCACTGCAAATGACAGGAACGACCCTTGCTTGCTCAATCCGATTTGTTGCTGCGCATTCGAGTATGCGAATACTTCATCTGATGGCAAGCTACACGTCACTTCTGAAATATTGACTGCCAACGGTCTTCCCAACTCCATGGCAAACTTCATTTCGAGGGCGTAGAGCAGCCACCACAAGCGTTTTCGAGCCTCTCTCTGCTGTTCGGGCAAATGTTCCTGTGGCTCTAGGTGCAAGCCTAGAATGATGCCTATGCGTATCGCGATCGCTAACAGGCTGTAGGCTGCGTTTTGTGAGTGGAAGTGGGACAGGTAAATCACCGTCAACATGTAACTCTGCAGGATTGAAATGGATGGCGTCTCTAGCTGATTCGTAAGCAACGTTTGACATCTGCGATAGAACCAACGACTTGCGATAATCTCATCGTTCTTGTCCGCTAATGTCCTACATCTTCCGCTAATGGGACACCAAGTCGCGCCATGCTGTAGGCATATAGCTAAAATAGCATCGACCAGAGCAGATGCTCTGCGGAATCTCTGCGACTTGTCCCAAAGCGAGCGGTGATAGTTCCAGAATTCTATCTCATCAATAATCGGATACAAAGGGTGATATTCCTTCCAGAAAATATTGAGATAAAACTCCTCGTAGGATCGCTCCATATAAATCCCATTGATAGGGCCAGCTATGTACTTTAAATTTGACTCGAAATCGGTATTGCTGACCATTCTGAGTTGTTTCGTGAGGGCTTCGACCTGATTTTCTTCGTTCGAGTCTGGCATCAAGCCAGTCAAATGAATATTCATACGAGTAATGAAATAGCAGATAGATGCGGGTCCAAAGCATTGCGTCGTGCCTGGCTCGGTGTCAAGTTGGATGCTCTCCCACGATTTTTTGTTGCCACCATGCTCTAAAAGTGGATCAAGATTTCGTGGCAAGAGATTTGACCTGTTTGATTTCACTCCCGCAATTGGTTCCGCACTATTTCTGTCAGTAGAGTCGGGTATCCGTAGGAGTTGCTCGAGTTCTTGTATCCGTTTATTCAGGCGTTCAATCTCTCTGCAAATCCGACAACGTTCAGCAGTGAGGTTGATCCTTCTTTGACTAACGTACCTGACTGCGCCTGCATATGTTCTGATCTCAATTGAGCCCTCATTGCCGCATGCCTTTCCTTTTCTTCTGCAGTTGAAACATGGCCGGCTATCATCGCACTTGATACGGTACGCTCGACAGTTAGTACAAGCTCTAGCAACCTGCTGCCTCCTTGACCGTGGGGGTTGAAAGGAACGTGTGCTCTCGCCGTTCAACATGCAATGCCCGCTCTCGAACGACAATATATTAAACATATTTCATTCTACGGCTATAGTGTGCATACAAGGCGCAGTGATTGTATCAGATGGATTATTGTCAAGTAATATTTACAGCGGAACTGGAGCTCCTGGCTCTTCTTCAGCTGTACCCTGGTTGTTTCCATTCTCTCGATTTGTCCGGCTGACTAATGGTGACCATGAAGATTTTGCATGTTCGTGATTACGTCGCACATGGTCGATAAAGATCTACGGTCAGGGGCTGATACACACAGCACTTGGCAGCTTTGCACATGGCAAAATCAAAGAATGTGGTCTTCGGATTGTGACGTAGCTTCTTCTACCTAAAAAGAGCAATCGGGTTCTCTAGGTAGCTAACTAGTGTTCGATGGTACGTCATTTAGCAACAGCTCCACAGCTTGTGCAGCCGATTCACGGACATGATGGTAAAACCAAGCAAGGTCAACATCTATCCAAGCTTTGTACGGAGTACTCGTTTGTGATTGTTTAACTTGCTCCATTCATTTCATCACCCAGTAAATATGTCAGAGGTTGAATCACTTCCTTCCGCCCAGCCTAAGGACGTCGTCTACTGCGGAGGTAAGGATCCATGTCACTCTCTATTTGTGTGCTACAGCTAACTTTAGTGTTCAGTATGCTCGTTGCCTCCAGAGGTATGTATTTATGTTCCTGAAATGCATAGAGAGAAGAGCAGCAATAGCTGTTACTTTCACAAGAACGCTGACCGTGTGAGCAGTACTGTGAATTCGGTGGCACGACACAAAAATGCGAGGACTGGCTCAAGGCGAAACATCCTGGCATGCATGCGAAGCTGTATTCGGAAGGTAAGTCGGGGAGAGCACTTGTGGTAGTTCCAGAGGCGTAATCTAACGTTGACTTCTAGAAGTCCTGGCTCAGAACTTATCGTCGTTATCTGTCAAGGCCCAAGAGCGTGCTGCTAAGGACGCTTCGAAGAAAGCTGCAAAGGCGGCGAACGCAGAGGAGCGCGAAGCCGAGAAGCGTGCATCATCCAAAGTTCAAATTAAACGTATTGAACGAAACAAGAGGAAGTATATCACTTGTGTGCAAGGCCTGGAGAACTTCGGCTTTGATCTAAAGAAAGTAGCAAAGGACTTCGGGAAGAAGTTTGCCACAGGCAGCAGCGTTACTAAGGTCCCTAGCGGCGGCGAGGAGATCACGGTGCAGGGAGACGTGGCTTACGATATTGAAGAGTTCATCCTAGATGCGTTCAAGGACATCCCAGAGGACAATGTCGAAGTAATAGAAGAAAAGAAGAAAAAGAGCGCTGCGGGATGAGAGCTGTGACAGGCTTTCATGGCGCATGACGCAGCAAAAGATATGCGTACTTTGAGCGATTATGATGCTAAGTGAAATATTCGGATGAGAAAAGACTGCACGACACGAGCCTTCGTTGTGTGTGGTTGGTGGCTTCGGAGTATTGATGAAATCTCTGTCGCTCCTGACAACAGCGCATCGAAGGTCACGTCACTGTGTGCAGCATTGGCAAGCGGAAAGAGCTTTACGTCTTTGCACATGCCTCTGTTCTCCGTTCGCAACACATCTGCGCTCTTTCTAAGCCCTCAGCCATACAGAACGTCGCAAAATATGTTGTCCTGATGCCGACCCTTGGACTTCTGTCTTGCGCGGTTGAGATTGGAGAGGCAAGAACGCGCCTACGCGAATATAGGACAACTTACTGTGATCGCACAGTTGAGACATTCGTCGCCATTCCGAGCAAGCCCACACCCTTCAGCATTCGGCTCTTCACAACCGGTTATATTGCGCCTGGGCTGGCAATTGCTGTCTACATTGACGGGGTGTACCAGTTACATCGAATCAAGCTCGGAGCTGTACCGTCAAATGGAAAGCTCGAGTTTCATGTCGGACATAACGAGGACCTATTGAAAAACGGCCGTGTCATTGCAAGAGGCTGGTCCTTTCAGAAACATAATATTGGTATGCAATATGAACATGTCTGAATCGGTCGTCAGGATGATCTAATGCCACTAGTCCATGGTCACATAGAGCCTACGATCGACCGAGACACTTTCAAATATCCAGGAACAATCAAGGTTATTGTCCTTCGTTGTGAGAAAAACCCTGAGAGCGAAACCACTGATCCCTGGTCATTCCCACATTTGCCTGCAATCTTTGACGGGTCTGGCGATGAATCACCACGCGCAAGGAGTACGAAATATTCTCAACCTTACAAGAGCCGTCTTCACCAAAGTAAGGGACGTAGATCTCAACCTAGATATTGCAGTTATATTTGTGAAAATGCAAACACAACGTCATTTGATGAAAATGGTTACTGTTTCGCCAATGTGCCTGCGACTATTACACTCGGAGAACGGCATATCACCGTCGATGAGCAAACGGATATGCCTTGTTCAAGCCCTCGCAAGTATCGGCACAACCTGAACCATGGACATCCATTTCAAGATAACAAATATGACGGCCTGCGAAACCAGAGTGGTTGTTATGTTTTACGAAACCATGCGAATGTCGAAGTGGAGTTTCCCACAATAGAGTCAGCAGAATTGTTTCGCAGCCAAGAAGGACCACCAGCAAATAAAAACGCCCGATCATATCCTGCAACGGAAAATCCACCGCCTTATTACCGAATCTCAAAGATGGGTCACATATACGACGAAAGAGGTGCTCAGGGCACTAGTCGTCAGTATATGCCAAATGGGACGACGCTACAACAGCCTCCACAAAGAACTGAGACTCAATGGGGGAATTTTGGTCAGAATTCCGCAAACATCAAATGCTATTGCTATCCACAGGCGTGGCCGGTGGGATGTTTGCAACAGAACGAAGCCGTCACGCAATTTAAGATCGAGCAACTGAAAGATGAAATACGCATGTTAGAAGCAGGTTTACAACCAGATTCTTCCGGCACAACAGCATCCTGCCTTCATCCATCAGCATGTCACGTCATAATTGGCAAGCCAAAGGATTGTCCGCACATGCTCTTCAATCCCTTGGCTCATAACGGCCCGGTTGCATACGGCTTTCCAAATCAATCTTCTACGCATAATTTTGCAAGCCATATAGTCGAACCACAGTGGCCATGGTTTACTTCCAACATGTCGCCAGCTTTCGAGGCAGAAGATCAACTCTCTCCAGCTGGCTGGGACTCAGTCGCTTCTGCAAGTAGCGAAGAAGAAAAGCGAGTCAAAAATAATACGGAAACAGCCGGTTGTAGCCATAAAGCTCGGGGAACTGCGCCCGTCGGTTTCGGCAATGCCGAAGGCGAAGGTAATGCAGTACAGCTAAAAGAAGACAGCGATTGCAATCAAGCTGACAAAATTTCAAATGATGAAGTCAGGTCGAACCAGAATGGCTACTACCAAAATTCTCTTATGAACAGCAAACCACGTAATAGCAAGAGCTCCAATAACGTCGCCATGAATACAATCAATGGAGAGCCAGTCTACAATGATAATGTATGGAACAACAACGAAGATAAAAATAGAGATATCAGCGAGAAGAAACAAAAATCTCACAAAGGTTTCGCGCCATGTTCAAAAGACATTGACAAAGAAGAGATGCCAAATACGAAGTCCTACTGGCGGGTTGGCAATTTGCATCAAATGAATGAAGAGGACGCCAAAAACAATAGACCCGGCAAGTATACTAAACCAGAAGAGCCGATCTCCACAATAGCTGAAGAAAAGGCAAAGTCAAACCACCTAGAACATCAAGTGCAGTGCGGCAAACCTGCTGAAAGGCAGTATCGTACTTCTGCTCCACTCTATTGGGACAAGGTCGACGAGCCTTTCGCAGTGTTTCGATTTAAGTATTGCAGCAAAGGTAAGCCATCCTTGATCCTTTGGTTCTAGGTTTACGAGTTACACCAATGATGATGTGGCTTTGCAAGCCACTCAGATACTTGTGAAGCTCCTTGATCGAAAGAGACCCTGTGTTTGGTGGCTTCCGCTACCTAACCGAGTCTGCCGCTCTTGGTGGCTACTGATCAAGGAAAGGCAAGTCTGAGGCATGAATATCTTTATTGATTTTGATTAAGTTTAGCACATTGATACTATATGCTGATCTTTTGTACAGACATGCTGAAGGAGATTCTGGGTAAAGATATTGTCGAGAGCAAGGAAGAGTTTCAACAATGGCTCAACTCACTTTCCAAAAAGCAACTTATTGCAGAGATCATGAAGGAGAAAGTGGAAGAAAATTCGGACATTGATGGTGGGAAAAATACAAGCAGTAATCGAGATCAGGCTTCGACTTGAGATACGGATAATTTGAACCAGGGTAAAAGCAATCGCCCAGGGTGTCATTCAACTAGGTGGGGACAAAGTTTACACAAAGCGCTAGTTGGTGACTTAACAATAATTTACTCTGTGAATACAATATGTTTGCTTATTGCTAAGTATTTGTTTCTTTAGTCTATTCTCGTCCCTTGTATTGGAATCAACTCAAATAGAAGTGTCTCGGAATTATAAAACAAAAAGGTAGAGGCCCGCTACGAGTATTACTAGGCATGATGAGAAATTGAAGATGGATATGTTTATGAATTGATGAAAATAAAGGGACATGGTAGGATCAAGTCCAGGAGTTGAAACCTGTCGTGTGAAAGTAGACAGCAACTGTGTTTGGGCAGGGTTTGAGTCCACTCATGATGCTGGAGCCTCTTGTGCACTTCGGGAATTATTTCAGTTACCTGACTAGGCAAGTTAAAGCCAAGTAAGTCGTTGACAGTTCTTTCTCGCCGAACAGTTACAGCGTAAGCCCACGGCCCCCGAAAAGTTGAGTAATCACAACCTTACAGAGGTTATTTCTCGAAAAAGCAAAGACATATAAGATGAAGACGTATGTCAAATGACATCGACACTGGAATGTAACTTCAAGCAGGTAGCGGGGCCTTCAAGCTTTGTCAGGAAGGCTTGGAAAATCATCGAATTGTTCTCTTCATATTCGCTATTGAGACTAATCATCATGCCTTCCGGCGGTTGTTTCTGTGGAAATGTTCGCATCTCCTATCAAGGAGAGCCTAAAAGGAAGGTTCGTGCTCGCCCTTTCTATACGACAAGTTTTGTTTCCAGCAAAAAAGCCAACATTCGTGCCACACAGGCTTTGTGCCACTGCGTCGACTGCCGAAAGATCTCCGGGAGCACATACTCGACAAATATCCTAGTGGCGGAGAATGATTTTACAGTTTCCGGCAGTCCAAAGCAAATTTCCACGACTGGCGAAAATGGAAACATGATTACCAGCTATTTTTGTGGCGACTGCGGTTCAACGCTCTGGCGTGAGGGCGTGGGGTTCCCCGGGCTGAAGATTATCAAAGCCGGAGTGATGGACGACTTATATGGATTGGACAACGCGAAACCAGAGATTGAGTATTATTCAGAGCGTCGCGTTGCATGGTAGGAGTTCGCACATGTTTCCGAGAGCTACTGACTGAGCGCAGAGGTAGGGTACCTCAGATTCCAGGTTCTGATGGCATGCTCAAGATGGGAGCATAGAGCAAGGTAGAGGGATGAGATACATGAAACCTCATAGGGCCAACGTCTGTAGCGGAAATAGATCTAAGTATGAATCAAGGGTAAATCATTCTTCCTCATCGTCATCATCGACGTCGGGTAGGTGCTGCTTGATCCGCTGCTTTAGGTTAGTAATCATAATCGGAAGATCATGCCATGATGTAAGGCAACGAACAGCTTTGACAAGGCGCTCTAGCTCATCTATCTTATCCGGTTGGATCAGACAAGTCTGCATGTCTAGTTCTTGAAGTATGAAGCCTTTTCGCTCATTGTCGATTTGCTTGATGATGGCCATGACTGATTCGTCCGCCTGGACGAGCACACCTATGCGCTTACGCATTAGAATGGTTTTCTGCCATCTAGGGAGTAGTAGAGAACGAATATTCAACTTTCTTCTATGAATTAACGCGCGGCGAATTACTTCATGACTGCAATACCTTGAAATGACCCAACGAGGCAGACAGTGCGCATGTGAATCAGGGTCACAGTGGATCAAACTTACCACGTATAGCCTTGACCATAGTAAACGAAAGGGTCACGGCGAATATGCCAACTGACGATCGGAAGATGCTAGATTTACAGAAGAAAAGTTCTGCTGTGTTGTATCAATATCCATGCGACGACTGACTTTTCGAGGATAGATGGTGGTGTCGTCGTCGTCGTCGGGGGCAGGCCAAAACATAGGGTCCCGCGTGTAAATTAGGGTCCTGCTACCCAGGACACGCTAAACCAGTCGAGGGCGGATCCTTGCTCGCCGCTGCTGTATCGTTCCAAGATGACTTTAATACTAGCATGTTGAGCGGCGTGCACGCCAGCAATCAACGTGCTTCCTCCAAAACCGAGTCTCTACCCTGCTCCAAACGTGGTCCGAAGAATGTGACCGCTCCACGCCATCGTTTAACTCTCTGTTCAGACCAAGCCATGTGTGTGTGAGGCATTCCGCGCCTCCCGCAGCTTTTCGAGACTGCTACTATTGCATGCCACCTCTTCACGATTTGCGCCTTGAATACGACCCATTTCCCCACAGAGTCGTTATTTACTCCATGAGCCACTCGAAGACATCACCCTATTCTCGGAAGCTTCAGGCCAAGCCCCTTTCTCTACCGATCCTTGCGTCGATATTTGCCATGCCGGTATCACTCGCTACAGCACAAATAGCTGACAATGCGACTGCTCCAACAACAACCTTTCAAAGCTCGCTACCTTCCATGTCTGCGAGCAACGAAGACCCTGTTTCATCAACTGTTCCCCTTTTTTCGCAACCATCTAGCAACAAAAACGACCCGGGCATATCCGATCAGAATGACGACGGCGACGTAGACGACCGCCATAGCGGGCTTATAAACTACTACTTCGTTTTCCTAGCGCTATTTGTCTTCCTTGCCTTCCTCGGCGTCTATTTCCTTAACCGTCGGAGGCGCGCTCGCAAATTGGCCTATCGCAATTCAGCACAGAATGCTCTGGCTAGGGATATGGACGGGTGGGTGAGCAACGCGAGGAGGTGGCATTGGAGGAATGGATCAAGGAGCGAAAGAGACGAGGGATTGAACGAGCTCGGTCAGGCTCCACCGGCCTACTCGGCGAAGGCACACAGCAGGGAGCCCTCGGCAGAGGAAGGAAGCATGACCAATGAGCTTCAGATCCCATTGCCGACCGTAGCGAGAGAAGAGATATATAGGGATATGGTCAAGCCCCCAGCTTACAGCGAAGCCATACGCTTGGACAGCAATGCCGGCTCATCTTCATTAGGTAGAGTCCAGCCATCGTCTGCTTCTCTGGAAGCAGACGAGAGAAGCCATGATGGACCCACTACGCGTTCATGAGGAATGGCGAATAAGCATTAGATCAAGACTCAGCTGGGTTGGCGAGAGGACTGGAACTGCGAGACATGACTTTCATTCGCAACATACATAACGTGCATCAGCGACGGCGCTTTGGTTTCCCCGGCGAAGTATCAGAAGAATAATGTTTTGGCGAGCCTCATTAGAGGCCGTCTCCTCAAAGTTGAACTGTACATAGGATTGTAATATCGTTCTTAAGCTGATGGAGCCTCGTCCCGGCTGGACAGATTTGACAGTTGCTGATTGGCTGCAAAGGTGCAACCAGCGCTTTTGCGAGGCTGGAGGTATGGCTGCCATGTCCACGTGTCTGGAC
Source organism: Verruconis gallopava (assembly GCF_000836295.1). Taxonomy (NCBI): domain Eukaryota; kingdom Fungi; phylum Ascomycota; class Dothideomycetes; order Venturiales; family Sympoventuriaceae; genus Verruconis; species Verruconis gallopava. The sequence continues at coordinate 40,801 of NW_015622184.1, read as the reverse complement.
AGACGAACTTGTGTGGGCGCAAGAGCGCATGTGAGTACGGGCAGAGGGCCTTCTCTCTGTACGTTCCAGCGCCAGCCGTGGCCGGGCCAGAGAAGTGCAGAGGAGCTCCTCTGCTGCGGTTTCAGCTGGCAGCCTCCGCAGCCTCCTCCGTCGGGCTAGCCCAAAATGTCTGCGGGCCCTGGACAGGCCTTGACTTACGCAAGCTGTCCTCCCCAAACACGCGGCGTAACTGAAGCGGAACTGGCCATTTGTCCTAGCAAAGTATTCGCTACCTTTTCGTTCTCCTTCTTTCCTTTTCCTTCCCTTGCTCTTCATTTCTGTCCTTCGCCATAAAGGAAAGCCGCAATGGCTTCTTCCCAGTCAGCCTTCGACCCTTTCTTTAGGGGCGAGGGCGCGGTTGCTACTCGGACGCTTCTTCGTGTTGTCATTCTGGTTCTCATAGCATCCGCCGCCGTGTCTGCCCGCCTCTTCTCTGTGATCCGCTTCGAGAGCATCATCCACGAATTCGATCCTTGGTTCAACTTCAGGGCAACGTACGATCAGGTCCAGGTGCTGCCACATTGTGTTTGTGAAACGCTGACGCGTGAACAGCAAGTATCTGGTCCAGCATGGCTTCTACAAGTTCTGGGATTGGTTCGACGACCGTGAGTTTGCTTGCCGGTCCAGTTACAAGATCAAGCCTTCGGTCAGGAACTGATATGTGAGCTTAGGTACATGGCATCCACTCGGCCGTGTCACCGGCGGCACCTTGTATCCAGGTCTCATGGTCACTAGCGGCGTGATTTACCACCTTCTCCGCACCCTCGCCCTCCCTGTCGACATCAGGAATATTTGCGTCCTCCTTGCCCCAGCTTTCTCCGGGCTTACTGCCTTTGCCACATACCTTCTCACCTCTGAGATGTCGACCTCGCCTTCGGCCGGCCTCCTCGCAGCCGCATTCATGGGGATCGCTCCAGGCTACATCTCCCGTTCAGTGGCTGGCAGCTACGACAATGAGGCAATAGCCATCTTCCTCCTTGTGTTCACCTTCTTTCTTTGGATCAAGGCGGTAAAGGAAGGCAGCGCCATGTGGGGTGCTTTTGCTGCCTTGTTTTATGGCTACATGGTCTCTGCCTGGGGAGGCTATGTCTTCATTACCAATTTGTTGCCTTTGCACGCTTTTGTGCTGATCTGCATGGGCCGCTACAGTCCAAGACTGTACGTCAGCTACACGACGTGGTATGCACTAGGCACTTTGGCCAGTATGCAGATCCCGTTCGTTGGCTTTCTACCTATTAGAAGTAGCGAGCACATGTCCGCATTGGGTGTGTTTGGGCTGCTTCAGATTGTCGCCTTTGTTGAATACGTACGGACGCAGCTCCCAAACCGACAATTCCAAACCATGCTTCGATCATTGGTCTTGTTCGTCTTCGTTATCGGTTTCGGTGGACTGGTCCTACTCACAGTGACTGGCGTAATCGCTCCATGGACAGGCCGCTTCTATTCTCTCTGGGACACTGGGTATGCAAAGATTCACATTCCCATTATTGCATCTGTGTCGGAACACCAGCCGACTGCTTGGCCTGCCTTCTTCTTCGACTTGAATATGTTAATCTGGCTATTCCCGGCAGGGGTTTACCTATGCTTCCGTAGTTTGAAGGATGAGCATGTCTTTATCGTGATATATGCTGTCTTGTCAAGCTATTTTGCCGGTGTCATGGTGCGCTTGATGCTCACATTGACTCCTGTCGTCTGTGTGGCTGCCGCTATGGCTTTGTCCCAAATTCTGGACACCTATCTTGTAGTCGAGTCACCAAAGGAGCCAGAAAATCATCAGAACGGTGAGACTAAATCAGCAGCAGCCACTGGTGCCTCCCTCGTCACAGAAGGTCTCCGATCAACAAAAGCACCATTAGTTGGAGTATATTCAAATATGTCAAAGATGGCCGTAACCGCCTGCAGCATTATCTATCTACTTATATTCGTGGCGCACTGTACCTGGGTCACCTCCAACGCCTATTCATCTCCATCCGTCGTTCTCGCGAGTCGGCTTCCAGATGGCAGCCAGCACATCATTGATGATTACAGAGAAGCATATTATTGGCTGCGCCAGAATACACCCTACAACGCGAAGATCATGTCATGGTGGGATTATGGCTACCAGATTGGCGGCATGGCTGATCGGCCAACCCTGGTTGACAACAACACCTGGAACAACACACATATCGCGACCGTAGGCAAGGCAATGTCCTCGAGGGAAGAGGTTAGCTACCCAATCATGCGTCAGCACGAGGTGGACTATGTTCTCGTCGTGTTCGGTGGCCTCCTTGGCTATTCTGGCGACGATATTAACAAATTTCTCTGGATGGTTAGAATTGCAGAGGGCATCTGGCCTGAGGAGGTAAAGGAGCGAGATTTCTTCACTCCACGAGGCGAGTACCGTGTTGACGACCAGGCCACTCCCACGATGCGTAATAGTTTGATGCAAGTTCCACAATAGTCTTCTAGTCATGATATGCTGGGCTAATAACTCTCTAAACAGGTATAAGATGTCCTATTATAATTACGACAAGCTCTTTCCTGCAGGTCAGGCTACTGACCGAGTCCGTGGCGCCCGACTACCAGCAGAAGGTCCACAATTGACAACGCTTGAGGAAGCCTTCACCAGTGAAAATTGGATTATCAGGATATATAAAGTCAAGGACCTTGACAACTTTGGAAGAGACCACGCCGCCGCCGCTGCTTTCGACAAAGGTCACAAGAAGAAGAAGGCACTGAAAAAAAGAGGAGCAAGAGTGCTACGTGTTGACTAAGACGTGGAATTGAAGAAACATCATAATTTGTATAATACATGAAACCTCACGCTTGAAGAAGTCTTTTATGGACATGGCGTCTACAGAGTTACATTGGGTAAAGAATGGTTTGCAATAGCACCAGCAAAAGTCAAACTGGTAACGTGGGAATGTCAATATCATTTGTCCAGAAATGATTATGCCAAGATATACTTGATTATTTGGTGGTGTAACCAGATCCTCAAGCTCGCAATTTGATAGAAAGATACATCAAGTGGGTATACACATTTTCAGAGTATTGCAACTGTGTATGAGGAGAAAACGGGAAGAGAAGCTAGTTTAAATAGGCCGTCCACAAGTATTTTGGCTTGCATAATCATTCGTCAGCTTTCCATGAGTCCAAATTTCGACTGGGAATCCCAAGGAGTCCTAAGATCAATTCTACAGGACAATTCAGGCTCCGCCTTCATGGAATGCTTTGATGATCCATGGTACTTTCCATCTTCACATGACCGACATCTTGAATGGTCACAGTTTATGTCAGAGCATCTCGCGTACAGTTTGTATAGTTGCGTGGTACCGCATTGACACTATTTCTAAGGTGTTAAAACAGTACTCTTAAGAATACAAGGCAGTGGAGCAAAACCTACGCATGACCAGTTCGCCTCATTGATTTTTTTTCGTGCTCATCATCACTGCTCCCACATCCGTCAACTCCTCGTTTACGCTTCTTTGGATTCTTGGGGCGGAAGTCGGATATCCTTGGATCGTGGCCTGGAGCTCGTTGCTCTTCCCGAAACCACCGTTGCAATCTGTCTTTCGTAGCATCTTCCTTCTTCAAGTGGTACTCCAGGCTGACATACTCCTCCATGCTCCTGCCTTCCTTGGTGACATGGTAGTCGATATGGTTAGCGCGATCCATGTACCTGCCGTGCCCTTCTTGAATAACTTTCTTATCTCCAATGGCGTTGACATCCGTCCACTGAACGGTTTTAACGCAAAACCCACACCATCCAAAACCAGGCCCATGATCCGGTGGATGGTAGCGAAGCATCAAATCCTGTAGTGTTGACTTGTCTTTGATATCATGAACGAACTTGAGATGATTTTCAAACGTAGCTTGTGATGTGTGCACAAATCCGCATTTACCAGTAGTACTTGAAGGGTCTAGTTCGAGACAAACACGAATGGTATCACTTTGATCGTGACAAATTTCTCGTCCTCTCTTTCCACAAGTACGCTCATGACGTTGCCAGTCAGATTTACTACCAGATCGATGATGACAACCTATAGCGGTACATACGTAGGGTAAGGTATGACGCTTCAAATGCTTTTTCAGCTCAGATTTCCTTTTAAATATCTTTTTGCATCCATCATAAGAGCAGAGGATACCGGTGGCGTGATGTGTGAGGCTTTCCTCATCGCTGGAGTTATTGCTACTTCTGTTAGAATGTTGGCTGTTTCCATCTCCTGATGAATGGACTTGTTTCAGAATACGCAGATTAGCGTCATCCTCTAATGTGGCAGTAGCAGAGAGGGAGTGGCTAGCAGCCGATTCAATGCACGCCAGGGTACGAGAATGATCGTTCGGTTGGTATGACTTCAGGCTCTGGCGAACTTCCGCAGCATCGGACCGTTTACACTGCGAATATGCACTTTGATCCAAAGCGGACCCGAAGCGTTTCGTAATCTGCTTCAAGCAGTGAGGCTTTGGATCCTTTAAAAAGAGTGCTGTCTGATGCTGATGTAAGCTAGAATCATCAGAATCAATGGCTGTCTCGGCCTGAGTATTAGAGCCGGCACCAGTGCCAACACCGTCCAAATCATTGTCCATGGCCCTTATACTCATAATATTTGAGGATGACGCAGCTTTAGCTTCCGACCTAGAACAGGTCAGATTTTTTTTTGTGGTAGACTTCCTTTGTACTTACTGTGCAATCATATCAGTCACATTGAAATCTTTATGCATGCGCTCCAGGTGTTGTTTGAAATTATCAAGCCTTGGCCATATCTTTCCAGGTGTTTTGCAACCAGGTACAGCACATTGAAACTTTCTGGCTTTACTAAGAATTTTGTGTACACTGGCTTTGTGTCTGTTCAGATCATTGACAGTACCAAATCCTTCGGTTCTGGAACACCCTGAAACATCACACTTATGCGGCTTTTCATGAATGAGCATGTGCTTCCTACATCGATATTAGCAACGGCAATTTGATAGGCTGAGCCACTTGCAACTAACTTGAGTTCTGAGGGACACTTGAGGGTTTTCTGGCATACTTTGCACGATATTTTGCCGCCTTTGCTTGGTTTTGATGTCTTCGACATGGATGTCACAGTTCGATCGGGGGGGCCAGGCCCATCATCAGAGCCATCATCAAGTTGGGAATCGTGCATGGACGCCATGTCAAAATTTTGAATCTGCGCACGAAGGTTTGATAAGTCCCCTGTATGACCGTGATACGATTGGCTAGTGACGGATGATTGAGGTTGAGTTTGATATCCAGAGTCAGAAAAATGGTAGCTTTCAGAGTCCAGTCCTTCCTGGAACGCTGAATCATGTGTATCAGCGAAAATGGCGTCAAACAGGATAGCGTCTGACGGAATCCAAGGGGACTCTGGATCGTTTACAAACTGATCTATTCGATCAGAGGTCCCGAGATTTGACGACGCAGCCTCTAGTGGTTGCAATAATATGTCTCCGATAAAATAGGGTGGCGAAGAATTTTGTAAAGAGACCGGTGTTGCGTCACTCCAGATTTCTATTTTTTCGTTCTCAGAGACGTCTACCGAATCAAGGCCGAGATGGTGGTGGCCGCTTGGAACATCAGAGCAACTCCAGGCTCCTTGAGCTGATATATCATGGCTCCTGGATGTAATGGGATATAAATCTGCAGAATATCGTGGATTCCAGCTTCCGCCTTGAAGTTGCAATACTACATCGAAACAAGCCTGGCGAGAGGTTAGTTTCCGTGATGAAGAGGAATTACACACCTACTTCTTCTACAATCTGCGACTGCTGGTGCCTGTCAGAGAAGTCCATTACCATGGGGAGAACTCTGCGCTGAGTTAGCACACTTCTGGACTACTTCGTTGGAGCATATAGCAGTCTTGGTTCTCGAAGCCACCAAGAGGGCTAGTATGCAATTAACAACGCACACTATACGCCGCCTAAAGCGCACGAGGCAGAAGAAAAAGTCTGCAACATACCTGGTTTCACGTTCAGTACAGTTAGAGGTAATCAAAGGAGTATCATCCAAAGCACTACAAGGAAAGTGATCCGAAGCTTGTAAATTAACGTGTGAGGACGAAGAGAAGAAGCAGCCGGGAGCCCTAATCCCTCGCGGGAAAGGGCAAAAAGATCTCCCGAAGGACAGCAACGTCAGCTTGACCACGAAACTCTTAATTTGGAGGCCGCCCAGAACGCAATTCGAGGAGGGGGTTGAACAGCTTGGCCAGAGAAGGCTAGGGGCTCAACAAGAAACAAGGCGGTCTGATCGACTGGGACCGCCACCCAATCATCAATCAGAGTTGTCATACACAGCTGCGCGTCGAGCTCCTCGCATGCATAACTAAGTTGCACAGCCCTCTTGCTCTACAGTGAAAGCAACAGGGATCAAAAATCCAAGTCTGCGCTAGCGCTCTTACATCACGATCAGGTGGCCTTCTGGCCTCGTTTTTGTGCCCGCGGTGCCCGGAATGCTAGCCTAAGCTTAGAGTAACTCTCATCTCACCGAGAGTGTGATCTGCTGCTGCAAAGCCGCGGGTTGGTTGTGCAAAAGAGAGTGTCTGTGCGGAAGACTTTGCTGGGTCGGGTTATACCAGTGACCCAAGTCCCGGATGCTACTCTGCTTGCAGATGTGGCACGTAGAAAAATACGTTCGGGATTTTCCTAACCCTACAGGACATCACATAGCTTCAAGAGTCCCAACCCTGCTTGGTGGAGAAAAACTTTAATATTCGATGGAACAAAAATCATACAGGGACTAATAAATGAACCCAAAGATAGACTCTAGTTACAACCGTCATTCATATCGTAAGTCATCCAGTCAACCCGTACGTCTGATGAAGGCTGTGGGTGCTGCCTTCCGGTGAGTAACCGAGGCTAGCAGGGGTATTGCTCGTTGGCGTAAGATAGACGTTGGTCGCTGCGAGAGGCTCTTGCATAAAAATCCCAGAGGCTTGTGGAAAATACATCTGCCGATTTCCGTTACTGTCATACTGCGTTGGACCTGCGGAAACTAAGTTTCGATCCTGAGCACTTCCTGGTGAGCAAGTCGCTCCCGGCCGCATGAAGTCCGGCTCGTTATACGACGAGGCTCTGGATCGCGACTGAATTGAAGGCGGAGGATAGGAATTGCCTACCATGCTTAGGCTGCCTGTGGCTAGTTCTGCTTGTGTAGTTGCCATCTGGGCTTGAATGTTCATGGTTATTGGCGGGTAGCTATGCATGGCGGGAGAAATAAGACAATTGTCAACACTCAATACACTCTGCGGCTCCGTTTCCAAGGACATGGGCTCGTCGCAGAGGAAAGTGGGAAGTTCATCTAGGGGTTTGGTGGATACAGACACCGGTTGCCGTATGTTCTGAGCCTGTTTCCTTGCGTGCTCAACGGTCGTTTTCTTGTACCCCACAAGGGGAAGAATTGGCATAGATATTTGTTCCATGTGCTTTGCCAAGTGTACTGTCAGCTTCTTCCAGCTGGTGCAGATATTGCCGCAAAATTTGCACGGCTCGTCTTTGGGTTGCTTCGAAGAATCCCTGTGGCATTTGTCTACCAAGGCCCAGACGTCTTCTACACCATCTCCAGACAATGCTGACTGGCTCTGCCAGTTCTGTGCGTTTTCCAGGTGCCCTTTTTGTCCGCCGGCGCGTCCAGTGCGTACTTTTGGTTCAGGTACTTTGTGCTCGCGTACAAGATGCTGCACGAAGTTGTCTTTTCTGTAGCATGTATGGTTGCATTCCTGAACACTGCAAACCCAATATTCAAGTTGCCGGTGCCTCTCGTTTTCATGTCGCACCCAGTCAGCCTTTCGCTTGAAAGATTTTGGCTCATTGCATTGTCGAAATGTGCAGGTGAACGGCTGTACATCCTCATGTACATGCTTTGTCCAATCGCTTGGTTTATAGAACTTCTTAACCTGGAAGCATAATGGGCACTCAAATTCAGCAGGCAATCGGTTTACGGGGGGAAGCAGCACGCCTGTTGGGAATTGTGCAGCAACAACGTTCTGGCCGACATTTCCAGCACCTAGATCATCGTCTGTCATTCCAGGGCGAACGATCTGAAAGCTGACCAAATTATTTTCTGATTCTTTGTTTCCTGGTCGCGGCGGTAGATCTTGGGATTGTCCTCCAGATAGCAGGCAGAATGCCTTGGACGAACATACACCTAATGCAACACTTTGGGCATGATTCGTCTTCAAGCTGACTAACCGCTCATATCTTTTCACTTGCTCCTGTGCGATTCTGTCAAGGAGGAAATCTGCAAGTCTTGGATTCAGTTGTCGTGCATTGTATTTGAAGCCGTCATATGTCGGAATGATATGCATGTCGGTTCGTACCGACAAGTTCATGGTCAGTCCATCCGCGGAAGCTCCCGTATCCTCGTTTTCACTATCATAATCAGCTGGCGGAGCAACTTGAGGCGCTGGTTCAGCTCGATGCTGAAGTGGCGAGGCAAGAGTGGGCATTGGGGGTCCGCCATGTTGCGTCATGAGTTCTGCAAGTCCCATCTTAGGCGACCTTCCTAGATCGCTGCGACTTCTGCTCCGCCAAATTTGCTTAATCGCGCCAGATGCTGCTGAGGCGACTGCTTTGGGTGACCTTGCATCATTGGCTGGCGACGACACGCTCGTGTCAACTTTTGGCGTTTTGGGTCGGCCAAAACTGCCGATACGTTTCGGTGCAGCGAATGGACCCTGTCCATCCTTAGGGGAGCACGCTGATCCCGAACTTGCATTCTCAGCCTGCTCGACCGGATGGCTGCTTTTTCTTTTAAGTTTGTTGCTGTTGTTACGACTTGGAAGGAAGTTCTCGAGGAAGCTGTTCTTGCGTCGCACTGGTATTCTCTCCGATTGTTGCGGACTGAGCAAAAGTTTCGATATACCTGTTGCACCACGAATGCTTCCAACATCAGATTCACTCATCCTTCGAGAGCCAAGAGTGGCCGTAACGGATGCGCTATCAATATCTTTCGCGCGCTGTCGAAATCTCATGATAGCAATATTTGCTGTGATTCCTGCAACGGCTTTCTCCAGAGGGTCACTTGACATGTTTGTCTCATCTCTACTGGAGCTAAAATACTGGATCGCGTCAAACTGACCCGGTAACGAAAAGTATGCTTCCGACTCAAAAGGGTTGACGCTCGCTGGGGGAGAATCCGGTTCGCTATCATCCTCGTAATCTTCGTCATCATCCATTTCGCTTGGGACGTTAATAGTTAAACCCGGACCTGGAACAGCAGGAAGACTGTGCAAGCCGTGATAAAGATATCCACCATAACTGCTGTGGGGGCTGTCATTCGTGCTTTTGGCTCGAGGCCTCGGCTTGACCTTGCTGCGGCTAGGAAGAGCTTGTGGACTGAGTTCCTCACTGCTTCCAAGTTCGTTATTGCTCAGCCAGTCCTCCACCTCAGCATTTCTCTCGTCCAATCGCTGTTGCTTCTCGAGCTCATCCAAGGAAGGTATCTCGTTCGAGTTTAAGATAGCGCGATCACTTGGGGCCAAACCTGCGCGATGACCATTATGGGCTATGCTATGGGCGCCCACGGGCTGGTTTTGGGTTGGTTCCAGAGCTTCAGGTGTCGGCTGATGGCCATTCTCTTCTTCATCGAATAATTCGTCATCAGGATAAGGGGATAGGTGGGCCTTACTGCTGTTGCGACGGCGAATATGTTGTCTTGGCTCGCTGTCATGGACAAGACCATCTTCATACTCGTCAATCGTTACAACAAGCTGGGGCTGCAAAGGAAGAGGGGCCACTTTAGCGCGAAGATTTTGGGCGGTAGAGTGCATTGTTTGTTGTTGTTGCTGAGCGTGCTCAGAAGCAATGGCAGAGGTATCGGTAATAAGACCGGGAGCTTCAGCGCCTAGATCAAGCGAAACAGCTTGTGAGTGCGTAGCTGCTGGTCCTTGAGAACTTAATAGACTCGAGGTTGTAATAGTGTTTATCATCTGCGAGCTGTTAAAATCTGAGAAGCTGTGGTCGAAGCTCGGCGTGCCGTAATCGCTTATTGCATCGGCAAGCGCTGGAGCATCAGATGCATACTCCGAGGAACTGAATGTTTCGTGCGCTGTTGATGGTGATAGGCTTGATGCGGGGTGTAAAGCGGAGGAGCCGAACGTGGCGCCTTGGTGGCGATACATCTGTACATCTGAATGCGCATACAGCGAGGGAGAATAATACGTTGAATTGGGCATGGTATCGAGCATTTGGCCATGCCACGGATCTTGATCATAGTTACTTGAGCTCGCTGTCATGCCAGGAGTACTGCTTTGATCGTGGTGTGACCAGCTTTTCGTATCATAAGCTGTGCTGGTGGTTGAAGACATCGTAGTGGCTCTCAACTCTGGCGTGGAGCTGTAAACGCTTGGCTTTTGCGACTCTCGTACGCGAAGGGTTTTTTGCGGCAAGTCAAGCAAAACTCTTGAAGACACGCAGCTAGGCACCGGTAATCATTTTATGACTGTTTAGCTGCAGTGGATGGATTGCAGTCTCCCACAGGCTCGAAGATGTTGGAGAGAAAAGGATAGTATTCGTGGAAAGTAACAAGAGGTTTGGAAGGAGAGTCAAGTCTGCCCGGCCACCAAGGAATCCAAGGACAGGCCGTTTGAAAAGGCGCGCGCCATTCACAGCCACCAACCACGGGAAGCGCTTGTTGCAGTACGCAACGCAAAGAACACCAAAATAGCTTTCCGAGCTCGGTCAAGAGAGACTGAAGATAGGACAAAGCGTCACGATCAGCAGCTATGACGGCATGCGAACAAGAGGGAAGCCCGCGGGAGGTGGCGATGTATGGGAGCTTTGGGGTAGATTGCTCTTGTCCGTGGCGGACTCGAGGCGTTAACGCGGATGCGGCGCAGAAAGCGCCGAGACGTCGCAACAGACAAGACAGTGGCAGTCCGTGCTTCGTCTCTGCGGCCTTGAGAATCGTCTCTGGAATCGAGGCAGATTTGGGAACGGGGATGGGACGAGCATCACAGCAGCGGACGTGAGGGCAGCAAAGACGGGCACAGCCTCCCTTGGTGGAAACGGGAGCCCATCGACACACTCGCGCTGCACTCTCGTGCTGCACAGCCTCCAAGCCTGGTGGCACGAGACTGTGCAAGGCGAGCCTGCTCGCCGTTCGCTGCGTCGGAGCGCAACGCCAGGCTGTGGACTGCGCCCTAAGCGAGTCTCTGAGAAGAGGCGCCAGCCTGGTGCTCCAAACTCACATCTGCGAGCCTCTCTGGCCCTGCGGCCGGCCATCCTAGCGCTGGAGTCACGCTGCGATGAGAGATTCGTGATGGATGAGCGCTGCGAGATATCCGTCCCGGTGTGTCGCTTCGGCGAGTCATGTCACTTGACATCGGCAATGACACCCAAGTTATCTGCAAGTTGGCAGAGCCCATCCGTGTGCGCGCAACGTCTGCCTGCCGGTAGCCCTCCGGCCATCGGCTGCTACTGTTTTCCTCCTGCTGGCCTCAACAACGCTGGCTGCCCAGGCCGACAGTCACGCCCGTGCAGCGATCGCTAGCAAAGAGAATGAGATGGCGTCGTCCCAGATTAACTTAAGTTAAGTTAGTGGTCAAGCACATCACGTGAGTTGGCGTCCACCGCCGCCACCCAAAAGCATGACATACGCCATTTGGAACATGCGTCGGTGTAGGATGTCGTGAACACGCGGCGCCCACTTCCTTTCAGCAAGACAGACTTGGGTGACGTTGGAACACATCAGGTCACGGTACACCTGATGGGTACCAGTGGCATGTCCGTCCGTAGTGATTGGCTACCCATGACGAGCATTCGCGTTGTTGGGGCATCTGGAATCGAGGAGCCTCAACATTCCTGCGCATCTATAACACACAAGGATTGGCCTCGCAAATTTCAGGCCAGCGTGCGCAACTCGTTCTACAATGCTCTGCTCAAGGTTGTTGATGCCTTTGTGCATCTCCGAACACAACGTGCGGCAGCATGTGTCGGCTGACGATCGGCCCAAATCTAGTTCCTTTTGGCCGGCCACGGAAAAGGAAACGAGATCTAACCTTCGATAACCGCGTCCTCTGTCATTGTGCTAACCCTTCGCCGCGCCTGCCTGCAACGCTCTTGATTATTTCTCTTTCCATGCCCGAACCTTGCCGTTAATTCAAGCAAGTATTTCTTGATTGTCTCGTCGTCTTTTCAGAACACAGTCTATCCGTGCTTAGGAGGCCAGGCGATCAGCTTGACGAAACAATCTACTGAGCAGTGCTTTTGCGTTCCTGAAGTTGGACCCATCCGAGTATTGGATACCGGCTTTCCTTTTGCCTGTTTCACGCTGAGCCTGCTATAAACACCTCGAAAATAACGTTTACTTGACATCTTATGATATAGTCGCCATTGGAAAGACAGCCCTCTGCTGCACCATCATGGGCGATTTTGTCCCACCTCCCCGTCCCCGCGAACTTATACCTCCTCTCCTCGCATGTTTACCTACGGCTTTCGTATCTCCGCGGCCTCCTCCAGCTCTTTTACCCCTTCTTTCTCCTATATTGCGCCAAAGAGTGCATCTGCTATCTGCTACGTCGTCGACGTCGGACAATTGGCTTGCTTTGCTCAGCTGGGATTCTGAGCGTGCGTCGAAATTGCCCAACGTGGTCGAGCGCATCCACATCGAACCACACCCCGTCTCTGGAGAGATCGAGATCGAAGATCCAAAGAGGATTTTGTACAGACGCCTTGATTCGGAAACCCTTCATAGTCAGCTCCAGCTTGAAGGGCTCGAGCTGATAGCGGTTTACTTGTGGTGCTTGGGCAATGGGGGGCCCAACGAAAAAGGCTGGAAGCTTGCGGAATTACGAAGCCTAGAAGATGTCGACGATGGCACGACGTGGTACGGCAGCATTTCGGAGGCGAACGAGCATGCTGATATTGTACTTCGATCCTCCCAGTCGAACAACAATAGCTTGCGTGTTACCGATGGCACAAATGCGAGAAAGGATTCTCCTCGAGACGAAGACGATGATGACTCATACTGGGCTGCATATGATCGCACGCCAGGCCGAACTCCTAGTGTCAAGCGCTCACCGGCGCCGGATGTATCCTCTTTGCAGCTGCCGACGGCGACGGAACTCGAATATTTCGCGAGATATGTTTCAGAGATACAACCTGCAATGGATCCTGAAGATCCAGACGAGGCAGCTCTTGAACCGCACGAGTCAACCCTCAATGGGCACATTGTCATACCACAATTGCAAGCTATCCCGTCCCAGCCATTCGAAGCAAGAAATTTCCATCCCAAAGAATACGATTCTTCGTTACAAGTTGAAGCAGCTCTCCCCAATGGCGTACGTCAAGAGGACGAAATGAAGTCGCCGAAGCCTAGGTCTAGATCCTCCAGTCCGGTCGAAAAGCTCGAACAGCGTGCACGAAGCGTCTCTTCAGCCGAATTCGGCATCAAGCAGCATATCAGCACTGACATCAAGAGTTTGTATAGACTGGCCAAGTCAGCAGGCATCGATCGTGAGGAATTTGACAGAATTGTAAGGACTGAATTAGATGTTCTGAGCTTCATGGACGACGAATGAAATATGCACGAAAAGAAACTAGCAATTGTGTAATGAATCGATTGAGAGCGCCTCTGTTTTAGCGGGCTTTTAAGTGGGCATCAGCAGCATTATAATTTGAATATAGATGCTTTTCAACCGAGAGTTCAATAATTCCCAAACGCAGATAACGTGATTTTTTTGCGATGGACGACCCAAGTCTTGAACACCCAAGAATATGCACATGCAGCAGAAAGTGACACCCACTCGGCTATCCTCTTCTGCGGCCTTTCTTGCTGCTCGGAGTCGGCTGGACTCCAGTCGCGCCGTCAGACTCGATATATTGTAACACGTCTTGTATGCTTCCCAGATTGACGGTCTGAGGCTGAGCCCTGGCTATTTTTGCTTTCTCAATCGCGCTACCTCGACCAATCTCTTCGACCACATTATTCGGATCTGCCTTTCCAACTACATCAATTGAGCTGGCGAGCCATTGTTGGAATGGCTTGGCAACAAAGAACCCATCTGATGTAAACCACCGCGTAAAGGATGCAGTTATTTTTGCTTCTTTAATTTGGGCTGATGGAGATGACTGCGTGCAAACCGTGAGTTCGTATTTAGGTTCGTACTTCTTTGGAGTGGCAGATGTGATAGTAATCTGAAAAAGTTTAGCAAACTATTTGAAGCTCCTCACGGCGTTGTTATTGAGTTGCACATACTTTGACTCCATCCCTCGACCCTACAAATATAGCGCCCTTCTCAACAAACCATATCCAGTAGGTAAAGGCGCTATTTAGGGCAAAATATACCACAACAGCCGGTAACGTGTACGCTTTGGTTACATCCCAGCCAAGCTTCCAATCAGCATAGAAGAGGACACCAGCGATGGCGACAGCAACATAGCCAAGACTTAACCGAACGTCGGTGAATGTGTGATCCTGAATGAACTTGAGCGAAATCAAGTAGTTAGACAGTGCATCGTCTGTAGTGCTCTTTAGGTCAGGTAATGAGTATGGAGACACAGGGGTGGAAGGCATCGTCACGGATCAATTCTGATATTTCAGAGTGTGCTATTGCAATGTGAGAAGATAAGTCTGTGCAGTCTCATGAGACTAAGTCTAAACTTTCGATATATGGGTAGTGCATCAATGTCGTTTGGGCAAGGTGGTCATTGCTGATTTAAGTATGGCGTTGATTGAGAAAGGCTAGGCCCGTGCTTTTCTCTGAAAGCCTGCCTTAATGTTCATGTTTTGCTTTGGTGGAAATTCGTTCGTAATAGTTGGACGGTACACCTGATCGGTTCCTGTAAGCTGAGAATAATCTAAGGCATCACGTCTCAGTATTGTATTTTGAACAGGAGCAGCAGCGCATCATGATTCTGGATCAGGCCTCGGCCTCTAGTTCTGTGTTTGGCATCATGTGTCGATCCATGCTTTCCCGTGCACAGCACCTGTTCTCGAGCTTCTAACAATCCCATTCCCGTTCCATCGCATACGTCAGTCGAAAGATCAGGCTGGGGTCTCTTACTACAGGTTGGAGTCACAAACCACTCATGTAACTCAAATCGAAGATCTACGCACATACTGCCTCACCACCAGAAAGTGTATGTTTCCAAACTACACGTTTACGGCCTTTTTGTAGTCTCATTGAATCAAAACAACAAAACTTCAGATCGACTTATTTTACAGCCTCATTGTACTTAAGACGGTAGAGATGATAACAGAGCATTGATTCAGCATATCATAACGGGTAGTGTAGCTGCCGAAAAGAAAAGAGCACACTGATTTAAACACAAGTTCTTCAAATATCACTTTTCATTGTAAATACAGAAGATATATAGCAACTCAGGGGAAAAAGCATAATTGGGAAATTGAGCTTAGGTATTAAATGACTCGAATACGGAGTAGTTATTCTGCAATTATAATGCCGTGGAGAAGTTTGTCTTATCACGTGATTATCGTTGCGGCCAAATCGACTTAGTGTATTCCTCTTCAGTCCTCGTCAAAAGCCACCTAAGCATCTGCACCCAAGCGACATTCAAGTCAAACGCAGAACGTCCATATCGATAAATGAGTTCCTGAAGTGCTGTACTGCGTAGAAAGAGCATGGCGCATGCTACGACGCAGACCATTGCTAGGGATAGCAGTCTCTTGTGAGCCCACCTTTGCTTTTCCCCGAACATAGCTAATTTAAGCGCAGTTATTGGATTCTGCTCCCGATCACAATTGTCATGATTCTGACGGGCCTTCTTCGCCATTATGCGACAATTCTACTCCAAACGAGGCCCAAGAAGCAGCCTATAGCAAAGATTCGAGAACAACGAAGTCTCCTACGCGGCGTCAACCTTCGCACTAGTTGTCACGTAATATCACCCTCTGCATTCCAAGCGCGCAAAAGCTGTTTAGTTGCGGCATATAAGGAAGGCACGTTTCTGGCTGATCCAGAGGGTAGAGGCAAGCCTCCTCCAAATCCCATGAGCGACCCTGCGGCACTTGAGGGCATGATGGGAATGATGAAAGGAAACATGGCCATGATGGTGCCACAGACGCTGATCATGGGCTGGATCAACGCTTTTTTTTCTGGATTCGTCATCAGTATGTTGCACCTCATGCTCTTTTTATCCGCCATCACGATGTCCCACAAAGCGCACTTGGAAATGTAAAGTTGATAAGGCGTTCCTGACTGCTAGCCCCTCAATTGATAAATATTCTCTACGCCAAGTACCTATGCTAATGCCTATGTTTCAGTGAAGCTTCCATTTCCTCTAACTCCGCAGTTCAAATCAATGCTTCAGTCAGGTGTAGGCACTCGCGACTTAGATGTACGGTGGGTATCAAGTTTGTCTTGGTACTTTTTAACTCTCTTTGGCCTCCAGCCTGTTTACAACTTCATACTTGGCAACGACAACTGTGAGTCGTCTCTAGAATCAGTACCAATTCTGCCAATTATCGCAACTAATTCACCCGGCAGCGGCAAATCAAATAAGTCAACAAATGGCACAAATGAACCCAGGAGCGGGGATTATGGGCCCAAGTAATGATCCTGACAAACTATTTCAAGCCGAAGCCGAAAATTTGGAGGTTATTGAACATGAATACATCCTCGATGGAATCGAGGATCGCCTGCTCGCAAGCTTGCTTTAGTTCGAGATTGCCCTAGATGACTTATAGATCACAATTATGTTAGGGAATTTGCGATCATCTGGTGCAAAATATACTCAGCAGGAACCAGTTTCTAGCTTATGTAGCCATGGACATCGTTTGGGTGAATTCACAAATGTACACCATGCGACAAAATTCGTCATTGTGGACAGGTTGCGGAAACGACATAGTCTAATTTTGGCTGTTCTTTTTCAGGAATTGACAGAGTATATAGGTGGAGGATGGCTTCCGAGCTCACCGTTTCGTGCTGCGCCTGACAGTGTCCAAAATACAGGGATGTCGGGGGATATGCAGGCAGCTCGGTGGCTCAACCAAGAATCTCAGGATGTTCCATCAGCCACCTCGTTAAAGTTCTCCGTTTTTGTCCCCTCGATCACTGCATTGATGACTTCTTTCTGTCGGATCCTTTTTCGAGGGTTCGACTGGGATTGTTCATGGTCTGAGTCTTCCAATTCTGCTTGCTGGATAAGAGAGGGTTGTGCTCCACCGCAGAGGAACGATGCTGTTTCGTGCCGCAGCCAATCGCCGACCAGCTAATTGAGCCGCACTAGAACGGTTCGAGAGGAGCAAGTGGGCGAAAAGTGGCCTGATGGCCGGCTCCTGCACGTAACAAAGCGAATCACACTGCCAAAGTTGCCGGATGTGCAGGGCCTCAATCCTAAATGGAGCACGACTTGGCCTTGGCACAACGCCCTCTCGCCGATGCGACAACTGAACGTGCTTGTTTGTCGCCCCACGTTCTGCAGCTAGCTGCAAAAGCTCGAGTCGTAGTTCAAAAACGGCGAAGTGACGCTCAGCCCAGGACGAATCTCCCGTTCCCTGGAACTAAATCTCTTGGTACGGCTGATGACTACTGTGCTACTTGTAGATCGCATGTCGCGCGAGGCCCACATGATTGGAATCCACCATCCACTTCAAAAACGCGGCCTCTTCCAGCCATCGAACCAGGGTATGGCCGCTAACATTATCGAGACATCTCGCTATCAGTACAGCCGTCGAGTCGGTACGGCATTGCTGCCTGAAAGACAGGTTGCATGGCGCTTTTGTGCTACCAGTCAACCCTTGTTGACTGTTTGCCCGGCTTGTGCGAACAAACCTGCACGAGGTCCGAGGTCTAAACTTCACTTCTCTCGTCTCTCGCAATCGAGTAAAACAAGCTGAAATACCGTATCAACACCATTTTAATAGTCTTAATGTAGTATATCTGAAAGAACGCGGTTATTTTGGCAAGCTTTTCTCTCACACGAGTGCTTCCTGGCTTTCCGTCCCCTCATCACGGAATCGGCAACAGCAGTTGGGGGCGTATTTGTTGGCGTCGAAATGGAAAACTTCTACTGGACAGATGCAGCTACAATTTACTTATTCTGCACGCACTTACCCCTCTTTTCGCTTCCCAAGCATTGGCTACTATAACGGAGGCCGCGACTCCGCCTCATATCTGCATGCACCTTTGTTCCGGTCAGTCTAGTGCATGTCTGGGGCTGGCCTGCTGGGATGTCCGCGAAATGGCTAGCTCCTGAATTGTCTGCTGTCAAGAAGTGCGCTTCATCATGGGAAGAGCCGCATCAAAGATGGTAGGCAGTGGAGGGAATAAGTATCTGAAGAAATTGTGGACTCCAAACCCCTAACAATGATCGACACGGCCACTCTTGACGGCTGTGCTATGCATGTCTGTTCTCAGGCTTGAGTTCATCTTCCATGTATCCAGTCTGCCCTGTGGCGCCTCTTGGATCACATACGACGAAGCATATTTGTTTATATATTTCACCGACTCAAGCTGCCCATTCTGTTACCTCCTCACACCTATTCTGGACAGCCAATTAACCGCTCTACAAGTGCCTTGGGGTCGCTTCAGTTTCTCTCATACACGCAGCAGAAGGAGAAGGCGTGTACATCGCACGTGAATGCGTATTTCATTTTTAACACCACCCAGGACGCTAAGAGCATCTGAGGGCCATGGCAAACTTAGATCTGGCATTCTTGAGCTTTGAAACTGAGACGGACTCAGGCTTGCACAGTTGGTGCGCGGCGATGGCTGAGCCTATTTCGCGGCCCCCGTCTGTGAGGGCTCAATTTCTCTACGGTATTGGTGCTGGGACAAACCTTCATCCAGATTCTCATTGCATGCACCAACTCTACCTCGATTCATCAGAGTTTGAGAGCTATCGACCATACGACAATGCGTTTCTTCCCAATCAGAAGGCTCAAGACTTTTCCTTTTCATCCTTCCAGATGAAGTTTTCCCATGAAAGCTTCGAATACTCCTCCCCTTTGTCGGACTACTCCTCACAAAGCGGTGACACGTTCAGTGCCTCTTGTTACACTCTTGAACTTAATCAATCAATGCAGCAGCACCCTCCCAACACAACGGGACTGATAACGCAAGGTTCATATTATCCAACCTCGAAATCCATGGCTCAGTCGCCACAGCTGGTACCGAACCTTGGCGGCGGCATCTCTTTGGGTGAGGTGCAAAACTTCCGAGATCAACTATTGGATCGTAGTCACGATGATCAGAATCCCCCTTGCAGTGAACCAGATGCCGAGGGCGAGTCCGATGACGATTATGTCGCTATGCTTTCTTCGGAACCGACAACCAAGTGGACCTCATGCGTGGACAAGTCCCTTGGCGAAAGCATCGCCGACTCTTCGACACAAGACTCAATTAGCGAGGACTACGACCCTGAGGAGGAGAAGGATGGCGAGTACAATCCGAGGCCTTCTACGGCTCGGCGAAGTCGGCGAGCTCGTGCAACTATCCGAAAGCAATCTCACTGTCGAAGAACGTCGAACGCGACACGCGGTCGCATTGCCAAGTCTAAGACGAGAAAACCTAGTAACGCCTCTCAATCACGACCCTTCCCATGCCCAATCTCACAATATGGCTGCACGTCTACTTTTACGTCAAAGAATGAATGGAAACGTCATGTCAGCACCCAACATATCAAACTCGGCTTTTGGCGGTGTGACATGTGCCCACCAGCAAATCCTGAAAACCCTGTCTACAATGATTTTAACCGCAAAGACCTCTTCACGCAACATTTGCGTCGAATGCACAAACATCACCCGTTAACAATCGGTACTAGTGTTGATGGGGAAGGGAATCCGGAGATCTCAGACGAAGCCATGAAAGAACACCAAGACAGGTGTTACCGTAGACTGAGACAAAATCCTGCCAAATCTACATGTTTGTTCTGTGGCAAGCTTTTTGAAGGTGAGGGGAGCTGGGAGGAACGCATGGAGCATGTTGGGGGGCACATGGAAAAGGAGCGTAAGGCAAATAAACCTCCCGTGCCAGTTGATGAGTGGCACGAAGATCTTGACTTGCGCGACTATCTTGAATGCGAGGGCTTAATTGAATTCGACGATGGCAAGTGGAGCATCAGTGACGGAGTGCCCCGAAGAGACCAACATCTGGCTTATCATGCATGCTGATCGCTGCTTTTCTGTTGCAGATTTAGTTGGGTTGGAATGCAGGTGTTCACGCGATCTGACTTTTGGGCTTTTCTTATAACCGATGATGAACACGATACAAATGATACCCGCTTGTTAACTATGGTTCCATGATTTACGACGTTCAGGCGGAGAATCTACCTTGAGTGGGAATACTTCTTCAGTCTTGCGTACTGAATTCCTAGCGGCCTCCGGTATGAATCGAATTGGAGTGATGAACGTGCTAATCTAGTGTTCTCATCATGCTGGTGATCATGCTGGCGCTCTTTTCCGTTTTCTGTTCTCTTTTCCCTTTCTGAGTTGGCAATTCGCTATTCGCTCCCAGTGACGCTCAAAGAGAGCCCCCGAATTTAGCGCCGTTTTCTAAAGCCGTCTCGTGCTGACCGGAGATACATTCCACCACCGTTGAAATGACCAGGCAACACTGTTGCCCTATCTTTTCTCGAGAGGCCGCCGCCTTTTTTAGCGAATCTGCTTCGCCCCCTGCTTTGCTTACGGTAGCTTGGCACTGCAACTGCAAGGATCAAGCGCGATAGGCGAACTTTGCAAATGTTTGACAGATGCACAGTGCGAACGTTCGCCTTGAGCTTTCGACAGACATTTGGTGTAAAGATGTAAATGATCAAAAGTACGTGACTGTCCTCTTAAGCTTGCAGGATGAACCAAAAATTCTGTTCGAACAAGTGGAGAAATTAAATGAAAGGATGACCGTATTCAGCCCGATCCAGCGTCACGTCAGCATCATAGCTATGTCTTTAAGAATTGGTGACGATGTTCTGCACTTTGGCGATTAAGAGCCACTATTCATCCTTTATCTAGCATACTTCCTGTCATAATCATAGCTGCTTCGATAACACTACAACTACAGAAAGTTTACATGCACTCTTCGACAACGCGAAACAGTTCAGTAGCCAAAACACAAGCCTAACTTCATATACCATCAATTGTGGGTGTGATCCTTCCTAATCTTCCTCCGATATCTCTCCTGAAGAACTTTCCGATGTTTTTGAGATTTTCATTCAGTCCAACTGCAGTCATACCATCATTTGTGGGGTTCATGGTGTCGCTGCTTTGCCTGACGTGGCTCACTGAACCAGTTCCAACGCCAAGAGATGGACTACCAAACCTATCTACCCCTTCTCTTGCCGCATTCATTATTGCGGAGCCAAACGTGGCTGCATCAAATGTTTGTGACTTCTCCTTCAAGCTTGACATGGGCCCTGAGCCTTGTGACACTAAATTGATGCTCAAAGGTGTGAGGATGGGTGATGAAACGGGTAAACTAGCATAGTTTGGGCTTCCACAATGCGCGTTGAAAAGATCCACTAGTGAATGTTGATCTTGCTTTCGTATTCCTTTGAGCTCGAGTATCTTTTTAAAGTTCGTTTCCGAGCGATCACCAATGTGTATAAGATATGCTTGTACCAGCGCTTCAGGTGGTAACGGACGCACTTGAAGCGTTTTGAGCACTTGATCGATCTTCGACATTGATGTGTTTACTTGCTTGACGAAGCTGCAGCGCATATTAGAAAATTAAATGTACGATGAAGAAAGTAAATACTCACGATGTTGGTGCTTGTGCCCCTTCCTTTTCGTTGATGACCGGTAGATCTACAAGACCTTTCTTGAGAGTATACGTATCAAGAAGCATTTGCTCTGCTCCGACTTCCGATATGGGCTTGCACTGAGCCACATTAGTGATATACAGCATACTTATCGCATCAACTAGGTTGTCACAAAATGCTCGCGCATACTGATGCTTGTATAAAAGCTTCAAAATCTCTGAAGATTGCTCACGAACGACGCGAAGCAGTTCCGATATATAATTGCTGGAATCACCAACATTCTCCATTCGAGACCATGGCATGTTTCTCATTTCACGCCAGATTGGTTCGATCTCTAACTCGATCTTCTTCACAAGACTCCGAATGGCAGCGCTTGCAATTCCCATGAATGCGTCGGCTTGGTTCTGCAAATCAACCTGTGAACGAAGATCTTCGTCTATACGTCCTTTGATTCTTTCTTCCAGCTGGTTGCACGTTAGGTAACAATAGTCTGCCGTGTTCAGAACCATAATGATAGCTTCAACATTGGGACCAGCTGGCCCAGAACGCTCAGTCAGAAAGTAGAATAGCACTTGCTGACTGTATTGATCGAGATACTTTGCAAATGTATTCGAGAGCTCCAAGAAGCGCTGTCCCGTAGAGATCTTTGCACATTGTGCCAAAGCAAGACGATAAAAATGAAATAACTCTGTAGATGAAGGCATTACGGACTGAGCGGTGAACTCATCTTCAAGCGGCCGCATTGGTTGCATGCGGTATGTGGCGATCTGAGCTGCAAGCTGTTTATCCTGAGATTCGATCCAAAGCGTCATGTAAGGCTCGAATGCCTCCGAAATGATGTTGCCTACGCTTTGGGAAGACATGGTTCTTGAGTCAACAGTGTCCATCGATGATCTTCCTTCTCCAGTAAAATGTTTTTCTAAATTATGTTCAAAGTTCAGCGTTTCTTGGAGGCATGATAGAAGGAGATTGACGTCTAATGTCTTGCCGTCCCCGCGCATCGACCGCTGCAGAATCATCTTGAAGTCGTCTCTGGTGCCTTCGCAGAAAGCAATCGCCAAGCGCTCACCTACACGCCAATGCGATGGAAATATAGACGCATGCTCTTGATCATAGGTCTTCAGCATGCGATTGAACCATGAATACCGTCGAGCGATGTTGTCAAGGCTCCCAGCCTCATCGTTGCCTCTAAATACCTGCCTGTACTCGCGCAACTGCGTGTTGCAATACCATGTAATCAATCGTCCTCTTGCATGCTCCCCAAGAGCATCCATGACCACGCAAGCTTCAGCCAGCATTACTCGTCTAGTACCTGCCTCGCCTTTTGCAAAAATTAATTCGAAATCCTCACAAACCTGTTCGAGGAGTTCACGTTGGACATCCGTCACGTTCCTTGACAACGTGGCTATCTGATCCACACTGCGGTAGCTTTTGAAATGAGTCATGAGCTGAATGACAGCTTGAAGTAGCTGAGCACAGTCTCTATATTGGCGTGTTTTGGCCAGCGCACGCAATTGATCGTACGCGGCAGTCAACATCTGCAGTCGCTTGAGTGCCGTCATGGACAGCGTTAAGTTCTTTTTTGTGTTATCCAGTCGCTTGATGTCCGCCGTCATGTCGGTAATGGTCTGCTCCGTCTGCAAGGCTCGCTCACGAACACTCTCAATTTTGACAAAAAGTTCTGATAACTCAAGTTTGGCCTCTTGTATCCGTCGCACACTGTCTGCATCGGATGCCAACTGCATCGCGACTGCAGACCTCACGTCCTTGTCAAGCTCATTCTGGTATTGTCTCAGGGCGCGACAGCTCTCTGCTACAACGCTAAGCGTCGAGTGATGCGCGAAAATAGCGTTCAGGTGGTCAATAGGATCATAATCGGCTGGGCAAGTTCGTCAGATACGCTCTGGTGCATCACATTTACGTTGTAGGGTGTTGTCCTTACCGGAATCGAGCGAGCTTTGCCCGTTCGACACAAGAGCCGACATATGTTTCTGAAATCTTTTGATTAAATTTTGAGAAAAAAGAAGCCATGCGTAGAGATTTGAATGTTCATTGTAAAGTTCTGTGTGTTAGGAATTCAAATCATCTGGTAAATGTCTCCGAAACCCTACAAACTCTCTGGGGTCTTGGCACAGCCACAGAACCGATTACGAAAGTTGATAACAAGCACTCTTACTTTTTGTTTGCATTGTAGCTATATATGAATTCAAATTTGCCTATACATGTTGTGATGACATTGCAGCATGAAAATCCTTCTCTGCGTTCGAAAATAGCCCATCTTCAGGTATAGCGTAAGTGCAAAAGCTCAATATTCAACGGTAGAAGTACATTTGCATTTGAGCGATCGAACAATGGCTACCTGCAACAAACACCCGAACACCGATAGCACTCAAAATTGGTCTCTTTTTCCTCTTCTGACCCTTCTCTGGCCACGTGTCCAGCCTCGACCCCGTCCTCTGCCTCGTTCCCCGCGCTCGCTGCTCATTCCCTTCTCGTCCATCTCGCGCTCACGCTCTACTTGCTCATGAGCGATCCTATCCGCTTCCTCCCTGTCTCGATCAATCTCCTCTTGCGTCTTTGGCCTGATCACTTCCGGTGGCTTGAGATCTTCTGGAAATTTAGGGTGAGCCCCTTCACTGCATTCTTTACCATTCGGACAGAAACCGCATAGCCAAAAGGGACAGATTTTAGATTTTCGTATATGTCTGTTTGCACAAATGGGACCAAGGGGACAGAACCCTCGTTCGTAGTGGGGACATGGTGGGCGCTTAAATGCCGGGTCAGTGTGTTGGTAAGGGCATTCATCACCTGCTGGGCATGTAGGCTGGCGGTTACACTCGGGCATTTTACGTAGGTTGTACTCGTGTAAAAATTCACACGTTTCGCCCTTCTTACATAGTCCTCGCATCCAGTGCTTGCATATTAGGCTAAACTCGCGGATCAGACGCTAGAATAAAGGAAAAGTCTGTATAACGAACTTACTTGTTATACTGCGTGCTTTTCGCAGGATGCTTGTCTGGGCAACTATTCCCCAGTGGACAACGTCCGTTCATGAATGCTTCACATACTAGCCCATTACATGTCAAATTGTACTCCAGAAAAGTGTGAGTGATTGAATCACCTGGTCGATCTGATGGTATACCGAAGCGATATTCTTTCTTAAGAAAGTCGTCGAATGCAAAGGAAATCGGGAAAGGTTTTGCGTCTGAATTCACCAACTGGTCAACAAGAGGGCTCACTACTTCTGAAACCATCATTAATTGCCTGTTGACACGTGTCGTCAATCGTTCAAATGACAGCCTTGTAGTTGCGTGGGCTTTAGAAGGAATTAGTGATCGTCAGGGTGGATTTCTTTGCCCACAACATGTGCAAGTGCTCGCTTCAGTTGATACTGATGTTTGTAGTGTTGGCCTTGGTCCGTGCACTAAACAGTAGTTCTAGCGTTCTCTAAAAATTATCGCATTCTAAACATGGCTTATTGGAATTCATGGTTCCTTTGTGAGTGGATTCAGCATCCAAAGGTCATGGACCACGCTTGGCTCCCAATGATTCCGTTGATAAGTAGAACTTGATGTGGAGCTCGCATTCTGGAGCTTTTTTAGCAATTGTTGTTTTGAGAAATATGATCCTTCGAGCAATGCCATGAGGAGCATGCATCTCAAGAGATACCTCCTGCCCCATCACTCTCCTCGGTTTTCCAAAATCGGTTGATTCGGCCCAGACTAATAGACGTCTTATTTCCCATACTAGTCAAACCCCGCACCCATATGCAGCGGGCACAAAGGCAACAACACTATACCAATAGCGTTTTCCCCGCAAAAATGCATGCTGTAAAGTGAGTCGAAATCTTTTTACATAGAAGATGGAGCACGTAAAACACCGCCCATTTTCAATGGTATCTTTAGCCCTTAATAGCCCCTAGAATGGCGCACCAGGTTGTGCATATTCCGAGGTCAGTACAACCTTTCCCTACCAGCCTTAGGACTTGACTGCTTTCGACACGCTTGGACCGCGCGACAAATACAATTAGGTCTGTGGGAGTCCCTACACTGTATCTAGATGCATCTGTTATGCTAAAGGATTGAGTCGTACGCAAATGCGTTTGATTTCAACTCCGTGCCCTTCTGTCTCACACCACTTGTAACACGATCTCGTGTGCATTAGTTTAACTGTCAATTACTATCCAATTCAAACATGTGTACCAGGCTTTCCATAGATCTTCGATGAGTCGTATTATGTCCTTTCCCGTGGTTTTCAACCAATTATCCACACTATGCCTAGGTTTATGAGGCGTAAAGAGGGTTTATAGTCACTACCAGTACAATTAGAGCGCAATAACCCAAATCATTTGCTTGAAATGAACACGATTACTCCTAATTCAGAGTGTGGGAAGTCGGAAGCTACTGCACATGAGCTTCACGGCGAACCTAGCTCATACCCAACTTACGTCGCTGTGACATTGTTTCTCCCAGAATGATGAATTCTTCACTAAATTTCTTTTTATTAGAGCGATATTTTGAATTAGAGTTACAGGCCCCATCCTAAATCATCAATGCAGGGTATTTTCGGTGAGAATTATATCTGACTCATTGATCCTCGACTACACAAGTTATCAGAAGTACCAAACTCTTGTCCTTCTGAAAGCTCTTGGTCTCTATTTTTTCAAAAAAAAAAAAAAAAAAAAAAAAAAAAAAAAAAAAAAAAAAAAAAAAAAA